>NC_047052.1:24702365-24816782 GCF_011762595.2 Tursiops truncatus | reverse complement strand
GTCGTTATTCCCATCTTACCCCTAGGTTCTTCATGACCTTTTTTTTTTTTTAGATTCCATATATATGTGTTAGCACACTGTATTTCTTTTTCTCTTTCTGACTTACTTCACTCTGTATGATAGACTCTAGGTCCATCCACCTCACTACAAATAACTCAATTTCATTTCCATTTATGGCTAATATTCCATTGTATATATGTGCCACATCTTCTTTATCTATTCATCTGTTGATGGGCATTTAGATTGCTTCCATGTCCTGGCTATGGTAAATAGAGCTGCAATGAACATTTTGGTACATGACTCTTTTTGAATTATACTTTTCTCAGGGTATATGCCCAGTAGTGGGATTGCTGGGTCATATGGTAGTTCTATTTGTAGTTTTTTAAGGAACCTCCATACTGTTCTCCATAGTGGCTGTATCAATTTACATTCCCACCAACAGTGCAAGAGGGTTCCCTTTTCTCCACACCCTCTCCAGCATTTATTGTTTGTAGGTTTTTTGATGATGGCCATTCTGACCGGTGTGAGATGATCTCTCATTGTAGTTTTGATTTGCATTTCTCTAATGATTAATGATGTTGAGCATTCTTTCATGTGTTTGTTGGCAATCTGTATATCTTCTTGGGAGAAATGGCTATTTACGTCTTCTGCCCATTTTTGGATTGGGTTGTTTGTTTTTTTGATATTCAGCTCTATGAGCTGCCTGTATATTTTGGAGATTAATCCTTTGTCAGTTGCTTCATTTGCAAATATTTTCTCCCATCTGAGGGTTGTCTTTTCATCTTGTTTATGGTTCCCTTTGCTGTGCAAAAGCTTTGAAGTTTCATTAGGTCCCATTTGTTTATTTTTGGTTTTGTTTCCATTTCTCTAGGAGGTGGGTCAAAAAGGAACTTGCTGTGATTTATGTCATAGAGTGTTCTGCCTGTGTTTTCCTCTAAGAGTTCGATAGTGTCTGGCCTTACATTTAGGTCTTTAATCCATTTTGAGTTTATTTCTGTATATGTTAGCGAGTGTTTTAATTTCATTCTTTTAAATGTGGCTGTCCAGTTTTCCCAGCAACACTTATTGAAGAGGCTGCCTTTTCTCCACTGTATCTTCTTGCCTCCTTTATCAAAGATAAGGTGACCATATTGCGTGGCTTTATCTCTGGGCTTTCTATCCTGTTCCATTGATCTATATTTCTGTTTTTGTGCCAGTACCATACTGTCTTGATTACTGTAGCTTTGTAGTATATAGTCTAAAGTCAGGAAGCCTGATTCCTCCAGCTCCGTTTTTCGTTCTCAAGATTGCTTTGGCTATTCGGGGTCTTTTGAGTTTCCATACAAATTGTGAAAATTTTTGTTCTAGTTCTGTGAAAAATGCCAGTGGTAGTTTGATAGGGATTGCATTGAATCTGTAGATTGCACTGGGTAGTAGAGTCATTTTCACAATGTTGATTCTTCCAATCCAAGAACATGGTATATCTCTCCATCTATTTGTATCATCTTTAATTTCTTTCATCAGTGTCTTATAGTTTTCTGCAAACAGGTCTTTTGTCTCCTTAGGTAGGTTTATTCCTAGATATTTTATTATTTTTGTTGCAGTGGTAAATGGGAGTGTTTTCTTAATTTCACTTTCAGATTTTTCATCATTAGTGTATAGGAATGCAAGATATTTCTGTGCATTAATTCCGTATCCTGAAACTTTACCAAATTCATTGATTAGTTCCAGTAGTTTTCTGGTAGCATCTTTAGGATTCTCTATGAATAGAATCATGTCATCTGCAAAGGGTGACAGCTTTACTTCTTCTTTTCTAATTTGGATTCTTTTTATTTCTTTTTCTTCTCTGATTTCTGTGACTAAAACTTCCAAAACTATGTTGAATAATAGGGGTGAGAGTGGACAACCTTGTCTTGTTCCTGATCTTAGTGAAAATGTTTTCAGTTTTTCACCATTGAGGACGATGTTGGCTGTGGGTTTGTCATGTATGGCCTTTATTATGTTGAGGTAAGTTCCCTCTAGGTCCAGTTACTTGTGGGTTTCTATCATAACTGGGTGTTGAATTTTGTCGAAAGCTTTCTCTGCCTCTATTGAGATGATAATATGGTTTTTCTCCTTCAATTTGTTAATATGCTGTACCAAATTGATTGATTTGTGTATATTGAAAAATCCTTACATTCCTGGGATAAACCCACTTGCTTTTAATGTGCTTTTGGATTCTGTTTGCTAGTATTTTGTTGAGAATATTTGCATCTATGTTCATCAGTGATATTGGCCTGTACTTTTCTTTCTTTGTGACATCTTTGTCTGGTTTTGGTATCAGGGTTATGGTGGCCTTGTAGAATGAGTTTGGGACTGTTCCTCCCTCTGCTATATTTTCGAACACTTTGAGAAGGATAGGTATTAGCTCTTCTCTAAATGTTTGATAGAATTTGCCTGTGAAGCCATCTGCTTCTGGGCTTTTGTTTGTTGGAAGATCTTTAATCACAGTGTCAATTTCAGTGCTTGTGATTGGTCTGTTCATATTTTCTCTTTCCTCCTGGTTCTGTCTCAGAAGGTTGTGCATTTCTAAGAATTTGTCCATTTCTTCCAGGTTGTGCATTTTGTTGGCATAGAGTTGCTTTTAGTAATCTCTCACGATCCTTTGTATTTCTTCAGTGTCAATTGTTACTTCTAATTCTGTTGATTTGAGTTTATCCCTTTTTTTCTTGATGAGTCTGGCTAATGGTTTATCAATTTTATTTATCTTCTCAAAGAACCAGCTTTTAGTTTTATTGATCTTTGCTATTGTTGCCTTCATTCCTTTTTCATTTATTTCTGATCTGATCTTTATGATTTCCTTCCTTCTGCTAACTTTGGGATTTTTTTGTTGTTCTTTCTCTGATTGCTTTAGGTGTAATGTTAGGTTGTTTATTTGAGATGTTTCTTGTTTCTTTAGATAGCATTGTATTGATATAAACTTCCCTCGCAGAACTGCTTTTGCTACATCCCATAGGTTATGCATCGTCGTGTTTTCATTGTCATTTGTTTCTAGGAATTTTTTGATTTCCTCTTTGATGTCTTCAGTGATCTTTTGTTTATTAAGTAGTGTATTGTTTAGCCTCCATGTGTTTTTACGTTTTACAGATTTTTTCTTGTAATTGATATCTAGTCTCATAGTGTTGTGGTCGGAAAAGATACTTGATACGATATCAGTTTTCTTAAATTTACCAAGGCTTGATTTGTGACCCAAGATGTGATCTCTCCCAGAGAATGTTCCATGAGCACTTGAGAAGAATGTGTATTCTGTTGTTTTTGGATGGAATGTCCTATAAATATCAATTAAGTCCATTTTGTTTAATGTATTATTTAAAGCTTGTGTTTCCTTATTTATGTTCATTTTGGATTATCTGTCCATTGGTGAAAGTGGGGTGTTAAAGTCCCCTACTATGATTGTGCTACTGTCGATTTCTCCTTTTATGGTTGTTAGTATTTGCCTTATGTATTGAGGTGCTCCTATGTTGAGTGCATAAATATTTACAATTGTTATATCTTCTCCTTGGACTGATCCCTTGATCATTATGTAGTGTCCTTCTTTGTCTCTGGTAATAGTCTTTGTTTTAAAGTCTATTTTGTCTGATATGAGAATTGCTACTCCAGCTTTCTTTTGATTTCTATTTGCATGGAATATTTTTTTCCATCCCCTCACTTTCAATTTTTTTGTGTCCCTAGGACTGAAGTGGGTCTCTTGTAGACAGCATATATACGGGTCTTGTTTATGTATCCATTCAGCCAGTCTTTGTTTTTGGTTGGAGCATTTAATCCATTTACATTTAAGGTAATTATCGATATGTATGTTCCTATTCCCGTTTTCTTAATTGTTTTGGGTTTGTTATTGTAGGTCTTTTCCTTCTCTTGTGTTTCCTGCCTAGAGAAGTTCCTTTAGCATTTGTCGTAAAGCTGGTTTGGTGGTGAATTCTCTCAGCTTTTTCTTGTCTGTAAAGGTTTTAATTTCTCCATCAGATCAGAATGAGATCCTTGCTGGGTACAGTAATCTTGGTTGTAGGGTTTTCTCCTTCATCACTGTAAATATGTCCTGCCAGTCCCTTCTGGCTTGCAGAGTTTCTGCTGAAAGATCAGCTGTTAACCTTATGGGGATTCCCTTGTTTGTTATTTGTTGTTTTTCCCTTCCTGCTTTTAATATGTTTTCTTTGTATTTATTTTTTGACAGTTTGATTAATATGTGTCTTGGCGTGTTTCTCCTTGAATTTATCCTGTGTGGGACTCTCTGTGCTTCCTGCACTGATTAACTATTTCCTTTCCCATATTAAGGAAGTTTTCACCTATAATCTCTTCAAATATTTTCTCAGTCCCTTTCTTTTTCTCTTCTTCTGGGACCCCTTTTCTCAGTCCCTTTCTTTTTCTCTTCTTCTTCTGGGACCCCTATAATTCGAATGTTGGTGTGTTTAATATTGTCCCAGCAGTCTGTGAGACTGTCCTCAATTCTTTTCATTCTTTTTTCTTTATTCTGCTCTGCAGTAGTTATTTCCACTATTTTATCTTCCAGGTCACTTATCCATTCTTCTACCTCAGTTATTCTGCTATTGATACCTTCTAGAGAATTTTTAATTTCATTTATTTTGTTGTTCATTACTGTTTGTTTGCTCTTTAGTTCTTCTAGGTCCTTGTTAAACGTTTGTTGTATTTTCTCCATTCTATTTCCAAGATTTTGGATCATTTTTACTATCATTATTCTGAATTCTTTTTCAGGTAGACTGCCTATTTCCTCTTCATTTGTTACGTCTGGTGGGTTTTTGCCTTGCTCCTTCATCTGCTGTGAGTTTCTCTGTCTTCTCGTTTTGCTTAACTTACTGTGTTTGGGGTCTCCTTTTTGCAGGTGGCAGCTTCGTAGTTTCCCTTGTTTTTGTTATCTGTCCCCAGTTCCTAAGTTTGGTTCAGTGGGTTGTGTAGGCTTCCTGGTGAAGCAGACTAGTGCCTGTGTTCTGGTGGATAAAGCTGGATCTTGTCTTTCAGGTGGGGAGGTCCACGTCTGGTTTTGTGTTTCAGGGTGTCTGTGGCCTTTTTATGATTTTAGGCAGCCCCTCTGCTAATGGATGGGGTTGTGTTCCTGTCTTGCTAGTTGTTGGCATGTGGTGTCCAGCACTGGAGCTTGCTGATCGTTCAGTGGAGCTGGGTCTTGGCATTGAGATGCAGATCTCTAGGAAATTTTCCCTGTTTGATATTACATGGAGATGGGAGGTCTCTTGTGCACCAGTGTCCTGAACTTGGCTCTCCCACCTCAGAGGCACATCCCTGAGGCCTGGCTGGAGGACCAAGAGCCTGTCATCCACACTGCTCAGAATAAAGTGGAGGAAAAAAAGAAACAATATTAAATTTAATCAAATTAAATTAAAATGTTATTAAAATAATTATTAAAAAGTTTTTTAAATTAAAAAACAAAGAAAGAAAGAAGAGAGCAACCAAACCAAAAAACAAATCCACCAATGATAACAAGTGCTAAAAACTATCCAAAAAAAAAAAAAAAGACACAGAACCCTAGGGCAAACGGTAAAAGCAAAGCTATACAGACAAAATCACACACAGAAGCATACCCATACACACTCACAAAAAGAGAAAAAGGGAAATAATATATATATATATCATTGCTCCCAAAAGTTCACCTCCTCAATTTGGGATGATCTGTTGTCTATTCAGGTATTCCACAGATGCAGGGTTCATCAAGTTGATTGTGGAGATTTAATCCACTGCTCCTGAGGCTGCTGGGAGAGATTTCCCTTTCTCTTCTTTGTTCGCACAGCTCCTGGGGTTCAGCTTTGGATTTGGACCTGCCTCTGCGTGTAGGTCGCCGGAGGGCGTCTGTTCTCTCAGACAGGACGGGGTTAAAGGAGCAGCTGATTCAGGGGCTCTGGTTCACTCAGGCCGGAAGGAGGGACGGGTATGGAATGCGCAGTGAGCCTGAGGCAGCAGAGGCCGGCGTAATGTTGCATCAGCCTGAGGGGTGCCGTGTGTTCTCCAGGAGAAGTTGTCCCTGGATCACAGGACCCTGGCAGTGCCTGGCTGCACAGGCTCCTGGGAGGGGAGTTATGGAGAGTGACCTATGCTTACACACAGGCTTCTTGGTGGCGGCAGCAGCAGCCTTAGCGTCTCATGCCCGTCTCTGGGGTCCGCACTGATTGCCTCAGCCACGCCCGTTTCTGGAGCTCCTTTAAGCGGTGCTCTTAATCCCCTTTCCTCATGTACCAGGAGACAAAGAGGCAAGAAAAAGTCTCTTGCCTCTTCGGCAGCTCCAGACTTTTTCCCGGACTCCCTCCCGGCTAGCCGTGGTGCAATAGCCCCTTCAGGCTGTGTTCATGCCGCCAACCACAGTTCTCTCCCTGGGATCCGACCGAAGCCCGAGGCGCAGCTCGCAGCCCCGCCTGCCCCGGTGGGTGAGCAGGCAAGCCTCTCGGGCTGGTGAGTGCCGGTCGGCCCTGATCCTCTGTGCAGGAATCTCTCCGCTTTGCCCCCCCGCACCCCTGTTCCTGCACTCTCTTCCGTGTCTCTGAAGCTTCCCCCCTCCGCCACCCACAGTCTCCACCCATGAAGGGGCTTCCTAGTGTGTGGAAACCTCTCCTCCTTCACAGCTCCCTCCCACTGGTGCAGGTCCCATCCCTATTCTTTTGTCTCTTTTTTCTTGTGCCCTACCCATGTACATGGGGAGTTTCTTGCCTTTTGGGAGGTCTGAGTTCTGCCAGCGTTCAGTAGGTGTTCTGTACCAGTTGTTCCACATGTAGATATATTTCTGATGTATTTGTAGGCAGGAAGGTGATCACGTCTTACTCTTCCGCCATCTTGAAGCTCCTCAGAGCATGATTCTTTTAATGTACTGTTGAATTTGGATTGCCCATATTTTGTTGAGAATTTTTGTGTTTATGTTCATCAGTGATATTGGCCTGTAATTTTTTTGTGTGTGGCATCTTTGTCTTGTTTTGGTATCAGGGTGATGGTGTCCTCATAGAGTGAGTTTGGGAGTGTTCCTTCCTCTACAATGTTTTGGAATTGTTTCAAAAGGATAGGTGTTAACTCTTCTCTAAATGTTTAATAGAATTCACCTGTGAAGCCATCTGGTCCTGGACTTCTGTTTATGGGAGTTTTTCAATCACAGTTTCAATTTCAGTACTTGTGATCTGTTCATATTTTCTATTTCTTCCTGGTTCAGTTTTGGGAGATTGTATCTTTCTGAGAATTTTTCCATTTCTTCTAGGTTGTCCATTTTATTGGCATATAGCTGCTTATAGTAGGCTCTTATGATCCTTTGTATTTCTGTGGTGTCCATTGTAACTTCTTTTTCATTCCTAATTTTATTGATTTGAGCCCTCTTCCTGTTTTTCCTTGGTGACTCTGGCTAAAGGTACATCAATTTTATCTTTTCAAAGAACCAGCTTTTAGTTTCCTTGATCATTTCTATTGTTTTCTTCATCTCTATTTCATTCATTTCCACTCTGAACTTTATGATTTCTTTCCTTCTAATTTTGGGTTTTGCTTGTTCATCTTTCTCTGGTTGCTTTAGGTGTAAAGTTAGATTGTTTATTTGGGATTTTTCTTGTTTCCTGAGATGAGATAGTATTGCTATAAACTTCCATCTTAGAACTTTTTTTCCTTTGTCCCACAGGTTTTGGATCATCATGCTTTCATTTTCATTTGTCTCTAGGTATTTTTTTGATTTCCTCTTTGATCTCCTCAGTGATCTCTTGGTTGTTTAGTAGCATATTGTTTATCCTCCAGGTGTACGTGTTTTTGCAGTATTTTTCTTGTAGTTGATTTCTAATCTTATAGTGTTGTGGTCAGAAAAGATGCTTGCTATGATTTCAATTTTCTTAAATTTACCAAGGGTCACTTTGTGGCCCAGCATGTGATCAATCCCAGGGAAAGTTCTGTGTGCACTTGAGAAGAATGACGTGTATTCTTCTATTTTTGGATGGAATGCTCTATAAATATTAAGTCCATCTGGTCTAATGTGCCATTTAAGGCTTGTGTTTCCTTATTAATTTTCTCTCTGGATGATCTGTCCATTGATGAAAGTTGGGTATTAAAGCCGCTTATTATTTCTCCCTTTATGGCTGTTAGTATTTGCCTTATATATTGAGGTGCTCCTATGTTGGGTACTTATATATTTACAATTGTTATATCTTCTTCTTGGACTGATCCTTTTATCATTATGTAGTGTCCTTCTTTGTCTCTTGTAATAGTCTTTGTTTTAAAGTCTATTTTGTCTGATATGAGAATTGCTACTCCAGCTTTCTTTTGATTTCCATTTGCATGGAATACCTTTTTCCATCCCCTCACTTTCAGTCTGTATGAGTCCCTAGATCTGAAGTGGGTCTCTTGTAGACATCATATATATGGGTCTTGTTTATGTATCCGTTCAGCCAGTCTGTGTCTTTTGGTTGGAGCATTTAATCCATTTACATTTAAGGTAATTATCAAGATGTATGTTCTTATTGCCATTTTGTTAATGGTTTTGGACTTGTTTTTGTAGGTCTTCCCTTTTTTTAAAAATATACAATACAGTATTATTAACTATAATCAGTATTGCTGTATACTACATCATCTCCATGACTTGTTTGGTTTTCCCTTCTTTCGTGATTTGATGACTAACTTTACTGGTGTGTTTGGATTCCTTATTCTTTGTGTGTGTGTCTACTGTAAACTTTCAGTTTATAGTTACCATGAGGTTTTGATATAGCAGTCTCAAATTATTCAAATGCATTGAATAAACCACAATTACTCAAATACAAACCCACTTTCTTATACCATTTTTGAGTTTTCCAGAGGATATTGAAGTTTGTCAGATATTGATCAGATCAATCAACTCCTTTCATATATTTATTATACTCTAATATACAAGCAGGCTTAGTCATCTGATGGCCAGTCCTCTGGTCTTCCTTTCCTGTAGATGCTATGGAGGCATCATGAATAGTTGTCACCATTCAGACTAGCTTCTTGTCTTTCCATATAAGAAGAATCACTTCTCCCTTCCATAAGAATGTCATTTCTCCCCTCTGTAGATTTTCAGATTTCTCCTTTAATAGGTTTGGTATACCGTGATTTTCTCTTATAGTCCCACACACTCTGGTTTTATTTTCCAACAATATTTCAGATGTGGTCACACCGTTGTAACAATTGTCTTTGTAAATATGGTGCCATGAACCAAGATTAGGACCAATAATATTGTTTCTTGCAGTTTCTTTCCTTCACCCATGTAAATTTCAAGGTTGCATAGATCCAGTTTCACTTTTGCTAACTGTCCTGACCAAAATTCCATATTTTGTAAGTTTTCCAGGATTATAGGTTTTGAATCTGAGTTGTCCTCTCCACTTTATCATTACCTCCTCAACTGATGATAGCTCTTACTTGGGTATATAGAGCAATTGAAATTTTGTAGAAAATAATCCAAAAGAGGTTTAACTTTTGAAATTCTATCTGCAGGAAGTGGAGTTTCCAAGTTATCATTAAAGTGAAGAAATGTCATTATTTATTTGATGCTTCTTCTTGTCATAATCTTTGGAAAGATGATAGGTGTTTAAAGTAAGGGATCAGTCAACCAATATTCTTTCCAGTGTGACTTTCTTATTTGTCCCATCAAAATTATTAATCCAAGAAACTTCTTCATGTCACTATTGGTTATATCAGTCCATTTTAAAGCCTTATCATTCTTTTACAATAATATTCATTGTAACACCCTGTCATTGAAAGTGACATCATGAGGATGTCCATGAGAAACCATCCTCTTCTTTTTCTTTGTTTTGCAAGCCCTAACCGTCCTCTTGTTTTTCTTTGCTTTGCAAGCCCTAATTTAGTAGAAACAGTTTTTAATAATGAATTATACTAACTAAATTCTAGTTCTGTGTGCTCTTTGCTTTAATAAGTTTATTTTTCATTTGTCTACAGGAGATGGTACTCTACAAGCATCCCACACAGGGCCTTTACGGTAAGAACATTTACATTTTAAACATTATTAAGCACCTGCTAATGGCTAGATATGAGGAAGCAAGTTGTTAGATTGCAGAAATAAATAAAATATGGTCTCTGGCCTCAAGCTCACAGTCCAGTTTTACAATGCCTGTGAAAGTTGATTTAATATTTATAAGATGCTATGGAAAGTAAAGTATTATTATTTTCCATTATTTAGCTACTGTAATGATTCCTGTATATAAAGGTCAGATTTCCAATTACACACAATATTGGAAAGGCATAAAATCAGAAGATAAAAGACCAAGTTGAGAAAAGCTGAACGTTCTAAGAGCACTCATCTCTCTCAGGAAGTGGTATTAGATGGGGGACAAAAAGGCAAGGGACTTTCTCATTGACTGAAAGCAGTAATACAAATTAATATCTGACCAGTGCTTTAAAGTTTATGAAGTGCAGTCACAATATTTAGACCCACTTTGAAGGGATGACATCTAAACTCTGGTATTGTGGAAAGTAAGAAAAGGTAGAGAAAGAAGAAGAAAATAAATTTGACCGAAGACAACTAAGTATAGAGAAGAGGTCAGGCCACCAACAAGTAAGAAATGAAAAGCAGATGCCAAATAAAGGCATCTTTGTTTTTTTCATAAGACAAACAGAATAAGAAAATAAAATAAATCTCCACCAGGTAAGACCAGTGTTCTCCCTTTATCAACCACCAATTACATCCTTGAGACAAGTCTGAATAATTGAGAATGTGAACATTAGTGAGATTGTGGTTACCACAACCATTGTAATATATCTGAATGTGCATCTCTTCATAAGAAAAACAGATTATTTATGTTTCTTCATATTTACTCTATGCCAAAAAGTGTTTTATGACTTTTAAATATAATAGCTCCTTTAATTCTTACAACCTTATGAATTATGACCTTTATCATCTGTATCTTACAAATGATGATACTGGGTCACTAACAGGTTAAGTAACCTATTAAAACTTAAATGACTATTAAATGATATTAATTGTACTTCATTATAGATAATATGTGTACAATTTTTTTAAAAAATTCATTTATCTTGCTTTTAAAGAAAATGAACAGCTATTATCTTGCTTTTAAGGAAAATAAACAGCTATTTTCAAGTTTTAAGTTTCACTTATTGGACTACTCAGTGGTCTAGTATATTTTTTTTTAAACCACTGGGTACGCAGTAATTATTTGATGAAAAATAAATGGCTTTTTCTGTACTGAGATTTCGGAAAGGCCTAAGATGTGAGCTCTGCATTTTTATGAGCTTCTAAAAGTTTCTGCCTTTTCCCACTGATGCCCCAAATTAAATATATCCAGTCAATCTGATTGAAATTCCCTTCTTCAAATTGAAATATTGTTTTTTAACTACTAACTCTGAAGAGGATGCCAACATTTTCAAGTCTTCTACCTGGAAATTCAATGCTATTTTGGGATCTCTTGCCTATTTATTACTACCTCTACTATTCCTTCTGCAATACTGGCCTCAGGAAGTAGACACCCTGACCTTAATCCCCTATTTCTGAGGCCAACTGGTGATGTAACAGGACCTGATACATGTGCAGGGGTCAGCAAGCATTTTCTGCAAAGAGCCAGTTGGTTTTAGGCTTTGCGTTATGGTGTCTTTGTCAGCCCTGCGACTTGGCCTTTGCATTGAATGTAGCTGTGGACAATACATAAACAAATGCCATGAGTATAATATTACAATAAAATTTTATTTACGGAAGCTGGCTGCCTGCAGATGTGGTCTGTGGGTTGTAATTTTCTGACCCCCTGAATGCAACTGCAACAGAGAGAGCTCACCTGCACCTACAATAATAGTAATTGAATTTGGGTTCTATGTCTTTTATCTTTTTTTGGGTAGGCGTCTGAGATATCTGAAAGCGCACTCATGCACTGACCTGGAGGTTAGTGAGATGTGGACGACTATGCTTATGGGAAACCTATAAAGACTAGACAGATTTCAGGAGCAGAACTTGGGATGATGACATTCACTTCCTCTTTTGCTCAGTTTATTACTTCTTTAAGACTCTGAAGGGTTGTGTAATTTTACGTAATTGGTGGATTTCTCCATATAGTTCAGCTTATTGGCCTTTAGGCACTAGCTAAAATTGCTTTAAAAGTGTAGATCTAAGAGTCTAGGAAAAGTGAGGATTCAGTTCATTGTATCTGCAGGAGCAAATAAAGGGAAAAATGGTGTCATGTAAAGATGCTGAGATGCTGATACTTGGTGTCAGACAATGATATATTACTGTATTCTGGATCAGTTAATTTCTCTGAATCATCTTTCAACTATATTCTCAGGCTCTAGGGAAAATGGAGGTATACATGTGGTACGTACTGGGTTAAATGGTCCTTACTCTTATTTCTTATAATCTGACCTTTATCAAGATTGACGAGGAGGCATTCCCGTTGCTTCAGCAAATCATGGAATGCCAAATCTGTGTTCACTCTCCCAAGTCCTCTTGTGATATGCTAGGCTATAATCATCTACCCCCTGGGCTATCATCATGTTGGTTAAAGATCTAATCCTCTTGTGACTAATCTCAGACTTCAGGCACCGTCAAGATATTTTGCCATCTAGGGGCTTCCCTGGTGGTGCAGTGGTTGAGAGTCCACCTGCCAATGCAGGGGACACGGGTTCGTGCCCCGGTCCGGGAAGATCCCACATGCCGCGGAGCGGCTGGGCCCGTGAGCCATGGCCGCTGAGCCTGCGTGTCCAGAGCCTGTGCTCCGCAATGGGAGAGGTCACAACGGTGAGAGGCCCACGTACCACAAAAAAAAAAAAAAAAGATATTTTGCCATCTAATTTGAGAATGCAGAGAAGTTGTTCTGGGAAGAAAAGGCACAACAACTTAGGGTGCTATGAAATCACTATTCCTTTTGAGTTATTTTGCTTCAGAAACTAAGATCAGTCTATCACTCCATCATTAAGAAGAAACATGTTTTTCAAAGCACCAAACATAATATTAAGCCCTAGTGATAAAGTGTGGAATAGAATAGACATTACTATACTGTCTTAAAACTCGAGGGCCAGTGAGGAAGAAAAAAATATCTTACCTTGCTATGAACATATCTGAACCATGCCCACTGCCTTGTTTGTTTATTGCAGTGGATGATACCGCATGTCAGGAGGCTTCCCTGAGGAATGATGTTTACTCCAAGACCTGAAAGAGGAGTGGGGATCACCAGACAACGAAAAGGCAAGAACATTCTAATCAAATTCAATAGCACAGGTCAAGTTCTTGAGATGTGAGAGACAGAGACAGGGATGTAGAGATACAGAAGGAAAAGGAGAGGATGGGAGGGAACAGGAGAGGTGTTACAAGAAATGAGAGGTACAGTGAGACTGGAGGAGAAAGTCACATGGATGTTCTCAAAGACGAAAAGATGAGGCTACAGAGATGGGCAGGTGGAGATCATCCAAGGTCTCGTAGCCACTTATTATAGAGGCTAAAAAAGGTGCCACTGAGGAGTTCTGAGCAGGAGAATGACGAACAGAATTGCATTTTGAAGTAATTATTGTGACTGGTATTTAGATAAAGGTGTGGACGAATAAAGACTGAAAGGAAGAAAAACAGCTTAAGGGCTCCATAGTATTTCTGGTAAAAAATAGATGAAGTGTTAAGAGAAGCAGATATATACGTTTCAGGGTTTTAGCCATAGGTCATTGCTGGCAAAGCTGGACACTGATAACATTTTCACTCACCTACTGGGGCATTTCTCATCCATGGAAGGTTTCTCCTTTCCTCCTCCCTTCTAGGGTTAGGGTAACAAGAGGGCAACGTCAGAATTTGGGGGATGAAAGATTTTGATGTT
This sequence comes from Tursiops truncatus, assembly GCF_011762595.2. Classification (NCBI taxonomy): domain Eukaryota; kingdom Metazoa; phylum Chordata; class Mammalia; order Artiodactyla; family Delphinidae; genus Tursiops; species Tursiops truncatus. Next base: position 24,803,010 of record NC_047052.1, on the reverse strand, counting down.
ACTCTCACATCACCTCCCAATACAGAATACCGTATATAACAGGACACACTAAGATGAAAATGCATTCACTAGTAAATGGTATGGAAATAAAATAGTTTTTCAAGCTTGAGTACACAATGGATCACCTGGGCACCTAAAAGACCTGATGCCTGGGATCTACTCTCAGAGATTCTGATTTAGTTGCTTTGAGGACACAGCCTGGAGGACAGGTTTTTTTTCTTTTTTCCCCCCTCCAAATCCTCCAGGGTGATTCTTATGTTCATCCAAAGATCTAGAATTCCTAGAGTGAAGGACAGGTGGAGAACCACTGCTCTGTCATCACACTTCTTTCTTCTTTGCTATTTTTTCATGCCCAGTTCCCCTACCCAGCAAGGCTGTGGCCAATTTCTATTCTAAACCAACTTCAAAATGATCTCTTTTTGGCTTTTTCTCCATGTTAAGGCTTGAGTTCTTCCAGCTACATTAGCATTTTTAAATTCTGGTATAAACATAAAGTTTACCTTAAGTCATTTTTAAACTGCATAATTCAGTGGCATTTAGTACATTCACAATGCTATGCATCCATCATCAGTATTGTTGTTAAAGGGCCTTTTGGAGCAAGGCAACAGAAGACAGATTTGGGGAAGAGTAGACCCACCTTAACATTAAGTCTATGAGCATGTGTAGGCTACTTCTTTTAGACTGACCTTGGCCTCTTCGAATTTGAAAACGATGACCTGAAGCACGTATGTCTGCTCTGCCATTCTTTTAGCGATGAAGACCACCACAACCATGCTTGTTATAAGTACAAAATATCTTTGCAGCACATGCAGAAGTGTACTTAGAAACGTTTACTCTGTATCAAATGAATGACCATATCTTCTCATATTTAAATTCCACTGTCACAGGTTGGTTTCTCCAGAAGCAGATGCTGAGATGGAGACTGGTGTGAAAGATGTATACTACAAATCAAAACCTGTAAAAGGAAGGAAGAGGATTGAACAAGGGAGAGATTAAATGTGATTCACTCTTGGCAAAATCTTGGCCAATTCTTGTGGGGAACCCTGGGACAAATAGTGAGTGTTGCCCATCATGAGTGACTTTTGCTTGGACAAAGTGACGGGGCATTTCCAAGATCTTCCTCCAAGAAGTCTTGCCTTATCTATGAGAGACTTATTCTTTCTTCTGGTGACGTACTGTAAGGTTCTGAAGGTGACCAACTGCGAGGCATCTTAATTTTCCTCATGTTATTAATCACAGGCCAACTCATGAGGCAATTCTACTCTTTCATCCTGTGTCCCTGCCAAAGATCATTAATGTGATCAATGTGATCTTTTGTGCTGTCTCACAGTTCAGTGCACGTTTCCAAACAAGCAGCTCCAGGCCATCTCAAATGCGTGTAGATTAAGACACAATCGCCTTCCCTTGCAAACAGAAGTGCTCAAAAGTTGTTTATTAAAACAGGGCTTCCCTGGTGGCACAGTGGTTGAGAGTCCGCCTGCCAATGCAGGGGACACAGGTTCGTGCCCCGGTCTGGGAAGATCTCACATGCCGCGGAGCGGCTGGGCCCATGAGCCATGGCCTCTGAGCCTGCGTGTCCGGAGCCTGTGCTCCGCAACAGGAGAGGCCACAACAGTGAGAGGCCCGCATACCGAAAAAAAAAAAAAAAAAAGAATTAAAACATAGTATCTCACTCTTCATTATCTGTCTACATACTCAAACATATCTTTTATCCTAAAGTAATGATACTCTAAGTTCTTCTAAACCTACATAGTGAGCTCCTTCAGGGAAGATACCATGGGTTTTCTGTCTTTGTATCCCTGGTACCTAATAGTGGTAATAATAGTAATAAGTTTATATTTCCAGCCACTGTTTGCATGTACTACCCTTTTTTAAAATTACTTAAAACAGTTCCATGAGGTATATAGAATTATTTACAGATTAGATAATTGGAGAGAAACATACATTTTTGTAAGATTCATAAGTTAGTTATAATAAAAACTACAAAAAACTATTGTAGGACAATAGTTAGGACAAAAAACTATTGGCTCCAAAGTTCACACTTCCTGTTGCTCTTCAATAGTGCTCACTGGATTTTGGATAGTTAGGAGGAAAAGAGGAAGGGAAGGCAGAAAGGAGACAGAGATCAACCGGACAGAGAGAATACACACATCTTGGTAAATATGTCACAGTAAAATTTTGAATAAAAACAACAGTTGTATGAATAACTAGGGGCCACTTTTAAAATGATGCAGAATGTGTGTTACTGCAAAAGAAGGCAAAAGGTACTTTGTAATATCAGAACAGAGGACAGCCAATTGGAGTTTTGATTGTATACAAAAAATAAAAAGACAAACAAGGCAGAGATCTGAGAACTGGAGTGGAATGGGTCTGCGGTTTGAAATCAGGCAACGGGGTTTTGAACTTTATCTATTCTAGGGAGGCAGTGAGGGCACCTCCTAAGGAAGGCGGCACTATGGAAGAGAGAGAATTCAGCATTTGATAAAGCAAATTCTGAAATTTCTTCTACTCATGTTATCATTCACCGCTGAGGACTTTGGTCTTATCTCTTTGAAAACATAAAAGAAGCCTAATTCATTTTAAAAGCAATGTTCTATTTGTCCCTCTGTAGTCCACTCAATGAGTTAATGTATTTAGAAAGCTTTTATCATGGAGACAGCTTGGTTTCTCCCTTCCTCATACTAAGTAAATTTCAGTGAATTAAATGACAGAAAGCCATCTGCTTTCTATAAATAAGCTCCCCTAATACCTGGCAAATCTTAAAAGTCAAGCTGACAACGAATCTCAGCATGATCAATGATCCAGACTGTATAATTCATCTTCTGCTGAGGGATACTGGTCTTGTTGTGGTCAACAGGAAGAGGATATGTCCATGTTTCTGACTTGGAGGTCAACGTTTTATAGGAAATTCAATTTTACTCTGATAATCATTGCACATGCTGTTCCAGCTGTCAGGATTAAGTATCTTCTGCTACATTTTGAGACAACCTACGCATCCTTAAATAGTCATCTCAAATGCATCTTCCTCATGACAGCTGCTCTAATTCATTTGTAGACAATTTATTATTTTCATCATTATTTTCACAATAATAAACTTATTGGTAGTAATCATAATTATCATTTAATTATTAAGCAATTAATATGGGCTAGCCATTTACATGCATCGTTTACATTAATTTCTCATGATAACTCCTGGAGATAAATACAAATATCACCTTAATTAACTGTATGAGGAAATAGGGCAAAGAACAGTTTAAAAATTCCCCCAAACAGATATTTAATGACGGAACAAAGTGTGGGACCAGAGCAACATGAAATCAAAAGTATTTGTGTTAATCACTATGCCATGAGCGTGCAAGTACAGCACTTTCCTAATTATAGTATTTATATTTATGTATATATCCATCTACCCCAATAAAATAGAAATGCCTTGAGTGGTGAGACCATGTATCATTCATTTTTGTTTTAGCATCCTTTACAATAATGAGTGGCCTATAGAAGATATTCAATTAAACTTTTCTAAGCCTCTTTTCCAGTTTACAGGTGAGAGACTAGTAATAACAGGCACATTACAATTTGTTAAGAGGGTTCTATTAATTATCATATTAAGATTTTAAGAGTTGTTCCTGTCATATAAGAAGTTTGTAATAAATAGTAACTACACAAAGGAGGTTGGGACTAAGTCTCAGTAGAAATGTGTGAGATCTTTCTGATAAGATGATAACTTCTGGATAGTTAGAAGAAACGTTTATTTGTGCTACCACTCCTAAGAATATTTGCCTGGAGAACTGACAGAATCTTCTGTTTGGACTAACTTGTACATTGGGTAGTGGTTCAGTAAAAAAAAAAAAAAAAATCCCAAAAAAGAGGATTCCTAGAAAGTTTGTGTTCTACATGACAACATACATCATAGGTATCATGGGCAAGGCAGCAGCAGTCTGGAGCTTTGCTGCCTGTGTCCTGAGAAGTCATGTGTATCTGTTCTTCTCTCCTCCATAGGCTTAAGTTTGTGACTGTGTCTGTGGCTATGACCTGTCCCTATTGCTTTTCTCTTTAACAAATATTTATTGAGTTTCTCCTCCACGCTAGGAGCTGCCAGGCACTAGATATACTGTGGTAAGAAACAGGAAGAGCCCAGCCCTCACGAAGATTACAACCAGCTGTTACCTTTCATGGACTCTCCTTTTTATGTTTTGGTTTGTCTCTGTCCTTAGTAAGGATGTTATATAAAAACTGTATATTCTAGGTGGACTTGGTTTAGTAACCATAAATCCAAACCTTTCTGGGCAGTGCCTTGATTTCCTAACATCAACAATTGATCATATTAATTCTAAAAATGTTTTAGAAATTCCAGTACTACTCTCTCCTTTTACATGTGGAAATACAAGTTGTTAGTTTCTGATTTGGTATTTGTAGTCTTTGTTGGGATGGGTCAATTGCAAGGTCTTTACAATGAATGAAACCAGAAGAAGGCGAAGTGAACAGTAGCATTCAGGAGGCCAAAATAGTGTGTGATCAAAGATACTAGGAGAGCATTTTCAGACATAAAACACAAGGCAAGGAGCTCAACCCTCCTATATGCCTAAGGAAGACACAGTGCCTCAGTCACTTAGTGCAAAATATTCCACTGATATATTGTTTCTGGTCTTTCATATATAATTCACTTCCATACTCTATGGTAAATTGCTATATATTAAGAATGTTATTCAGAAATAAAAAAGAGAGAGAGGGAGAGAGAGAGAAAGAGACCTGAATTGAGTAGGAGTAGAGAAGACCAAGAATAGAAACTGTGGTTCAGACACATAGGGAAAAAAGCCTAAGTTTAATTCCATTTTATTCATAAAACATTATGAATCTAGATCAACAGAATTCATTGAGTTGGATGTTGTGGATTAAGATGGTGGAACAGAAGGTCATGGAGTTCACCTCCTCCCACAAATACAACAAAAACACATCTACATGTGGAACAATTCTCACAGGATACCTACTGAACACTGGCAGAAGATCTCATACAACCAAAACTGCAAGAAAGATGATTAACATGTAACTGGGTAGGAAGAAAGAAAAAAGGAATTGGTAAGGGACCTGTGCCCCTGTGAGGTAGCTGTGAAAGAGGAAATGTTCCCTCACCCTGGGAACTGCCTTGATCAGCTGGGGATCAGCCAGGACAGAAAGGTAGCTTCAGAAGCTTGGAGGTGAGTGCAGCAGCCAGCTTGCAGCAGGCATAACAAAGAGACACCAGGATAGATGGTCCTAGCCACCTCGCTGTACTCCCCAGCCTGAGATGCGTGTCTGCTGGTATAGGGGGGCTGGGTGCTGAAACTCAGGCTTCAGTGGACGGAGTTGGGTAGAGGACTGGGGCTGATTGTGCACAGACAGCCTGAAGGTGCTGGAGTACGGCCCAGGCCACAATTGGGGGTGTACATAGGACAGAGCCCCAGTCCACCATAGAAGCCACATTGTTAACACCTGTGTGATGGAAGAGGTGGGGCCCCACCATAGCAGCCTCATTTTCCCCATGCTCACAGTGGGTGCCAATCTGCCACTACAGACAACAGCCAGCTGTTGCGCATACACGGAAGCAGGGCTGAAATCCGAGCAAATCCCCATGGACTGTGCAACCACAGAAGCCAGGCTGCAATCTGAGCCCTGTTCAGTGGCTTTGTGACTTTGGTGGATTTAATCCACTTTGTGAGCTCAGTGCCTGCGGCACATCTGAGCAGATTACTAGTGCTCCTGTGGCTGGGGCAGGTCCAGAGTCAGCAGCTGCAGGCTTGGTGGGTACATGCACCAGGAGGCATGTCCTGAGTCTGGGCTGATTCCATAGCTCCCATGGTAGGTCCAAGTGTGCAAATATGCATGACTATGGTGGGTTCCGGTGCCTGACTTTGGTGTATCTGTGCTAGTGGCTTTGTGAGTACAGCATCTAAGGGACACCCAGGCCCATTGCCTCATCCCCATGGCTGAGGCAGGGCAAAGGGCAGTGCCAACAACAGTGTAGTTTGTGAGCCCACACAATGGGTGCCAGATGACACCACAGAAAGCACTAACTGGTGGACAGCATCTGGAGAGGAATAGTCAGTGGCTCCTCTCTCAGTGGGAGAGCTCCAGTCCTGCTTACACCACACCACAGCTCAGAAACAGATCTGAAGGCTTCTACTGCAAAAACTGGAGAGCAGACCCTGCCCCCAACAGGGTTGTGACAGCCACAGAACAAAGAAGAAGTGCTGCTCAACATCTAGTGCAGGCTCTGGTCACCACAACACCAACCACACCCCCTATCAAAGGGATAATAGCCAGCACACATTGAGGAAAAATGTGATCCATACTAAAAACAGCCCTCACACAAAAAATGACTCACACAGGCTACATAGGGACATTCCCACATACAACAGCCCTTCAAGACCACAGTAGATAACAGTTTCTCAAAAATTCAGAGTCAGAGAAATTGCAGCTCTATTTAAAATAGCCCAGAGATGGAAACAACCTAAGTGTCCATCATTTGATGAATGGATAAAGAAGATGTGGCACATATATACAATGGAATATTACTCAGCCATAAAAAGAAACGACACTGAGCTATATGTAATGAGGTGGATGGACCTAGAGTCTGTCATACAGAGTGAAGTAAGTCAGAAAGAGAAAAACAAATACTGTATGCTAACACATATATATGGACTTTAAGAGAAAATAAAATGTCATGAAGAACCTAGGGGTAAGACAGGAATAAAGACACAGACCTACTAGAGAATGGATCTGAGGATATGGGGAGGGGAAAGGGTAAGCTGTGATGGAGCGAGAGAGTGGCATGGACATATATACACTACCAAGAGTAAAACAGATAGCTAGTGGGAAGCAGCCGCATGGCACAGGGAGATCAGCTCGGTTCTTTGTGACCACCTAGAGGGGTGGGATAGGGAGGGTGGGAGGGAGGGAGATGCCAGAGGGAAGAGATAGGGGAACATATGTATATGTATAACTGATTCACTTTGTTATAAAGCTGAAACTAACACACCATTGTAAAGCAATTATACTCCAATAAAGATGTAAAAAAATAAAATGAAGAAGCAGAGGAACCACTCCCAATTAAAACACCAACAGAAATCCCCTTAAAGAACAAACAATGAAAGACCTCTCCTGTCTACTAGGTCCCAAATTGAAAAAGGAGGTAATAAAAATACTGAAGGAATTAAGAAAGACTATGGATAGAAATGCAGATCACTGTAACAAGGAACTAGGAATTATAAAGAGGAGCCAATTAAAATTAGAAAATTCATTTGCCGAGATGAAAGCTGAGCTAAAAGCAATAAATAGCAAAATAAATAATACAGAAGAATGAATAAATGATCTGGAAGATAGAAGAATGGAAATCACCGAATCAGAACAGCAGACAGGGGGCTTCCGGGAAGATGGCGGAAGAGTAAGACGTGGAGATCACCTTCCTCCCCACAGATACACCAGAAATACATCTACACGTGGAACACCTCCTACAGAACACCTACTGAACGCTGGCAGAAGACCTCAGACCTCCCAAAAGACAAGAAAACACCCCCACGTACCTGGGGAGGGCAAAAGAAAAAAGAATAAACAGAGACAAAAGGATAGGGACAGGACCTGCACCAGTGGGAGGGAGCTGTGAAGGAGGAAAGGTTTCCACACACTAGGAAGCCCCTTTGTGGGCAGAGACTGCGGGTGGCAGAGGAGGAAGCTTCGGAGCCGCAGAGGAGAGCACAGCAACAGGGGTGCGGGGGGCAAAGTGGAGAGATTCCCGCACAAGGGATCGGTGCTGAATGGCACTCACCAGCCCGAGAGGCTTGTCTGCTCCCCCGCCGCGGCGGGTGGGGCTGGGAGCTGAGGCTCAGGCTTTGGTCAGATCCCAGGGAGAGGGCTAGGGTTGACGGCGTGAACTCAGCCTGCAGGGGGTTAGTGTGTCACGGCTGGCCGGGAGGGAGTCTGGGGAAAAGTCTGAACCTGCCGAAGAGGCAAGAGACTTTTTCTTCCCTCTTTGTTTCCTGGTGCGTGAGGAGAGAGGATTAAGAACACTGCTTAAAGGAGCTCCAGAGACGGGCGCGAGCCGCGGCTAAAAGCGCAGACCCCAGAGACAGGCATAAGACGCTAAGGCTGTTGCTGCCACCACCATGAAGCCTGTGTGAGAGCACAGGTCACTATTAACACCCCCCTTCTGGGGAGCCTGTGCAGCCACTGCCAGGATCCCGTGATCCAAGGACAACTCCCCCGGAAGAACGCACGGCGTGCTCAGGTTGGTGCAACGTCATGCTGGCCTCTGCGGCCACAGGCTCGCCCCGCACTCTGTACCCCTCCCTCTCCCCGGCCTGAGTGAGCCAGAGCCCCCGAAACAGGTGCTCCTTTAACCCCATCCTGTCTGATCGAAGAACAGACGCCCTCCGGCGACCTACAAGCAGAGATGGGGCCAAATCCAAAGCTGAGCCCCTGGGAGCTGTGAGAACAAAGAAGAGACAGGGAAATCTCTCCCAGCAGCCTCAGAAACAGCGGATTAAAGCTCCACAATCAACTTGATGTACCCTGCATCTGTGGAATACCTGAATAGACAACGAATCATCCCAAACTGAGGAGATGGACTTTGAGACCAAGATTTATGATTTTTACCCCTTTTCCTCTTTTTGTGAGTGTGTATGTGTATGCTTCTGTGTGACATTTTGTCTGTATAGCTTTGCTTCCACCATTTGTCCTATGGTTCTATCCATCCGTTTTTATTTCTCTTAATAATTATTTTTTTATTTTAATAACTATTATATTTTATCTTACTTTATTTTTACTTTATCTTCTTTCTTTTTTTCTTCCTTACCTTCTTCCTCCTTCCTTCCTCGCTCCCTCCCTTCTTTCTTCCTTCCTTCCTTCCTTTCTTTTTCCACTAATTCTTTCTTTCTACTTCTTTTCCCTTTTATTCTGAGCCGTGTGGATGAAAGGCTCTTGGTGCTGCAGCCAGGAGTCAGAGCTGTGCCTCTGAGGTGGGAGAGCCAACTTCAGGACACTGGTCCACAAGAGATCTCCCAGCTCCACATAATATCAAATGGCAAAAATCTCCCAGATATCTCCATCTCAACACGAGCACCCAGCTTCACTCAACGACCAGCAAGCTACAGTGCTGGACATCCTATGCCGAACAACTAGCAAGACAGGAACACAACCCTACCCATTAGCAGAGAGGCTGCCTAAAATCATAATAACGCCACAGACACCCCAAAACACACCACCAGACGTGGACCTGCCCACCAGAAAGACAAGATCCAGCCTCATCCACCAGAACACAGGCACTAGTCTCCTCCACCAGGAAGCCTACACAACCCACTGAACCAACCTTAGCCACCTGGGGACAGACACCAAAAACAATGGAAACTATGAACCTGTAGCCTGCAAAAAAGAAACCCCAAACACAGTAAGATATGCAAAATGAGAAGACAGAAAAACACACAGCAGATGAAGGAGCAAGATAAAAACGCACCAGACCTAACAAGTGAAGAGGAAATAGGCAGTCTACCTGAATAAAAATTCAGAATAATGATAGTACAGATGATCCAAAATCTTGGAAATAGAATAGACAAAATGCAAGAAACATTTAACAAGGAACTAGAAGAACTGAAGATGAAACAAACGATGAACAACACAATAAATGAAATGAAAAATACTCTAGATGGGATCAATAGCAGAATAACTGAGGCAGAAGAACGGATAAGTGACCTGAAAGAAAAAAAAGAATGAAAAGAACTGAGGACAGTCTCACAGACATCTGGGACAGCATTAAACGCACCAACATTCGAATTATAGGGGTTCCAGAAGAAGAAGAGAAAAAGAAAGGGACTGAGAAAATATTTGAAGAGATTATAGTTGAACACTTCCCTAATATGGGAAAGGAAATAGTTAATCAAGTCCAGGAAGCACAGAAAGTCCCATACAGGATAAATCAAAGGAGAAATATGCCAAGACACATATTAATCAAACTGTCAAATATTAAATATAAAGAAAACATATTAAAAGCAGCCAGGGAAAAACAACAAATAACACACAAGGGAATCCCCATAAGGTTAACACCTAATCTTTCAGCAGAAACTCTGCAAGCCAGAAGGGACTGGCAGGACATATTTCAAGTGATGAAGGAGAAAAACCTGCAACCAAGATTACTCTACCCAGCAAGGATCTCATTCAGATTTGATGGAGAAATTAAAACCTTTACAGACAAGCAAAAACTGAGAGAGTTCAGCACCACCAAACCAGCTCTACAACAAATGCTAAAGGAACTTCTTGAGGCAAGAAACACAAGAGAAGGAAAAGACCTACAATAACAAACCCAAAACAATTTAAAAACTGGGAATAGGAACATACATATCGATAATTACCTTAAATGTAAATGGACTAAATGCTCCCACCAAAAGACACAGATTGGCTGAATGGATACAAAAACAAGACCCATATAATAGCTGTCTACAAGAGACCCATTTCAGACCTAGAGACACATACGACTGAAAGTAAGGGGATGGCAAAAGATACTTCATGCAAATGGAAACCAAAAGAAAGCTGGAGTACCAATTCTCATATCAGACAAAATAGACTTAAAAATAAAGACTATTAGAAGAGAAAAAGAAGGACACTACATAATGATCAAGGGATCGATCCAAGAAGAAGATATAACGATTGTAAATATTTATGCACCCAACATAGGAGCACCTCAATACATAAGGCAAATGCTAACAGCCATAAAAGGGGAAATCGACAGTAACACATTCATAATAGGGGACTTTAACACCCCACTTTCACCAATAGACAGATCATCCAAAATGAAAATAAATAAGGAAACACAAGCTTTAAATGATACATTATACAAGATAGACTTAATTGGTATTTTTAGAACATTCCATCCAAAAACAACAGAATACACATTTTTCTCCAGTGCTCATGGAACATTCTCCAGGATAGATCATATCTTGGGTCACAAATCAAGCCTTGGTAAATTTAAGAAAATTGAAATCGTATCAAGTATCTTTTCTGACCACAACGCTATGAGACTAGATAACAATTACAGGAAACGATCTGTAAAAAATACAAACACATGGAGGGTAAACAATACACTACTTAATAACCAAGTGATCACTGAAGAAATCAAAGAGGAAATCAAAAAATACCTAGAAACAAATGACAATGGAGACACGACGACCCAAAATATATGGGATGCAGCACAAGCAGTTCTAAGAGGGAAATTTATAGCAATACAATCCTACCTTAAGAAACAGGAAACATCTCAAATAAACAACCTAACCTTGCACCTAAAGCAATTAGAGAAAGAAGAAACAAAAAAACCCCAAAGTTAGCAGAAGAAATCATAAACATCAAAACAGAAATAAATGAAAAAGAAATGAAGGAAACGATAGCAAAGATCAATAAAACTAAAAGCTGGTTCTCTGAGAAGATAAACAAAATAGATAAACCATTAGCCAGACTCATCAAGAAAAAAAGGGAGAAGACTCAAATCAATGCAATTAGAAATGAAAAAGGAGAAGTAAAAACTGACACTGCAGAAATAAAAAAGATCATGAGAAATTACTACAAGCAACTCTATGCCAATAAAATGGACAACCTGGGAGAAATGGACAATTTCTTAGAAATGCACAACCTGCCAAGACTGAACCAGAAAGAAATAGAAAATATGAACAGACCAATCACAAGCACTGAAATTGAAACTGTGATTAAAAATCTTCTAACAAACAAAAGCCCAGGACCAGATGGCTTCACAGGCAAATTCTATCAAACATTTAGAGAAGAGCTAACACCAACCTTCTCAAACTCTTCCAAAATATAGCAGAGGGAGGAACACTCCCAAACTCATTCTACGAGGCCACCATCACCTCTATACCAAAACCAGACAAGGATGTCACAAAGAAAGAAAAAAACAGGCCAATATCACTGATGAACATAGATGCAAAAATCCTCAACAAAATACGAGCAAACAGAATCCAACAGCACATTAAAAGCATCATACACCATGATCAAGTGGGGTTCATTCCAGGAATGCAAGGATTCTTCAATATACGCAAATCAATCAATGTGATACACCATATTAACAAATTGAAGGAGAAAAACCATATGATCATCTCAATAGATGCAGAAAAAGCTTTTGACAAAATTCAACACCCATTTATGATGAAAATCCTGCAGAAAGTAGGCACAGAGGGAACTTTCCTCAACATAATAAAGGCCATACATGACAAACCCACAGCCAACATCATCCTCAATGGTGAAAACCTGAAAGCATTTCCACTAAGATCAGAAACAAGACAAGGCTGCCCACTCTCACCAGTCTTATTCAACATAGTTTTGGAAGTTTTAGCCACAGCAATCAGAGAAGAAAAGGAAATAAAAGGAATCCAAATCAGAAAAGAAGAAGTAAAGCTGTCACTGTTTGCAGATGACATGATACTATGCATACAGAATCCTAAAGATGCTACCAGAAAACTACTAGAGGTAATCAACGAATCTGGTAAAGTATCAGGGATAGAAAATTAATGCACAGAAATCTCTTGCATTCCTATACACTAATGATGAAAAATCTGAAAGTGAAATTAAGAAAACACTCCTTTTACCATTGCAAGAAAAAGAATAAAATATCTAGGAATAAACCTACCTAAGGAGACAAAAGACCTGTATGCAGTAAATTATAAGACACTGATGAAAGAAATTAAAGATGATACAAATAGATGGAGAGATATACCATGTTCTTTGATTGGAAGAATCAACATTGTGAAAATGACTCTACCACCCAAAGCAATCTTCAGATTCAATGCAATCCCTATCAAACTACCAATGGCATTTTTCACAGAACTAGAACAAAAAAGTTTCATAATTTGTATGGAAACACAAAAGACCCCGAATAGCCAAAGCAATCTTGAGAACGAAAAATGGAGCTCGAGGAATCAGGCTCCCTGACTTCAGACTATACTGCAAAGCTACAGTAATCAAGACAGTATGGTACTGCCACAAAAACTGAAAGATAGATCAATAGAACAGGATAGAAAGCCCAGAGATAAACCCACGCACATACGGTCACCTTATCTTTGTTAAAGGAGGCAGGAATGTACAGTGGAGAAAGGATAGCCTCTTCAATAAGTGGTGCTGGGAAAACTGGACAGGTACATGTAAAAGTATGAGATTAAATTACTCCCTAACACCATACACAAAAATAAGCTCAAAATGGATTAAAGACCTAAATGTAAGGCCAGAAACTATCAAACTCTTAGAGGAAAATATAGGCAGGACACTCTATGACATAAATCACAGCAAGATCCTTTTTGATCCACCTCCTACAGAAATGGAAATAAAAACAAAAATAAACAAATGGGACCTAATGAAACTTGAAAACTTTTTCACAGCAAAAGAAACCATAAACAAGACCAAAAGACAACCCTCAGAATGGGAGAAAATATTTGAAAATGAAGCAGCTGACAAAGGATTAATCTCCAAAATTTACAAGAAGCTCATGCAGCTTAGTAACAAAAAAACAAACAACCCAATCCAAAAATGGGCAGAAGACCTAAATAGACATTTCTCCAAAGAAGATATACAGACTGCCAACAATCAGATGAAAGTATACTCAACATCACTAATCATTAGAGAAATGCAAATCAAAACTACAATGAGATATCATCTCACACCAGTCAGAATGGCCATCATCAAAAAATCTAGAAACAATAAATGCTGGAGAGGGTGTGGAGAAAAGGGAACCCCCTCTTGCACTGTTGGTGGGAATGTAAATTGATACAGCCACTGTGGAGAACAGTATGGAGGATCCTTAAAATACTACAAATAGAACTACCATATGACCCAGCAATCCCACTACTGAGAAAACCATAATTCAAAAAGTGTCATGTACCAAAATGTTCATTGCAGCTCTATTTACAATAGCCCAGGGATGGAAACAACCTAAGTGTCCATCATCGGATGAATGGATAAAGAAGATGTGGCACATATATACAATGGAATATTACTCAGCCATAAAAAGAAATGAAATTGAGCTATTTGTAATGAGGTGGATAGACCTAGAGTCTGTCATACAGAGTGAAGTAACTCAGAAAGAGAGAGACAAATACTGTATGCTAACACATATATATGGAGTTTAAGAAAAAAAAATGTCATGAAGAACCTAGGGGTAAGACAGGAATAAAGACCTGTATCCTTCTAGAGAATGGACTTGAGGATATGGGGAGGTGGAAGGGTAAGCTGTGACAAAGCGAGAGAGAGGCATGGACATATATACACTACCAAACGTAAGGTAGATAGCTAGTGGGAAGCAGCTGCATAGCACAGGGGGATCAGCTCCGTGCTTTGTGACCGCCTGGAGGGGTGGGATAGGGAGTGTGGTAGGGAGGGAGACGCAAGAGCAAAGAGATATGGGAACATATGTATATATATAACTGACTCATTCTGTTGTAAAGCAGAAACTAACACACCATTATAAAGCAATTATACTCCAATAAAGATGTTAAAAAAAAAAAAGAATAGCAGACAGAAAGATGAAAGAAAGTGAAAGCAATATACAAGATCTATGGTATAATATAAAGTGAGCCTATCTACACATAATAGGGATCCCAGAAGAATAAAGAGAAAAGGGGATCAGAAATGTATTTGAGAGCTTCCCTGGTGGCGCAGTGGTTGAGAGTCCACCTGCCGATACAGGGGACACGGGTTCGTGCCCTGGTCTGGGAAGATCTCACATGCCGCAGAGCAGCTAGGCCCGTGAGCCATGGCTGCTGAGCCTGTGAGTCCGGAGCCTGTTGCTCCTCAATGGAAGAGGCCACAACAGTGAGAGGCCCGCATACCACAAAAAAACAAAAAAAAATGTATTTGATGCAATTATGGCTGAAAACATCCCAAACCTAAAGAAGGAAACAGATATCCAGGTATGGGAATCAGGGAGGGTCCCAAACAAGATGAACCCAAACAGACCTACACCAAGACATATTATAATTAAAATGGCAAATGTTAAAGAGAGGATCATAAAGCCAGCACGATAACAAAAAAACAAAACAAAAAGCAAAGAGTTAATTACAAGTGAAACCCCAAAGGGCTATCAGCTGATTTCTCTACAGAAACATTGCAGGCCAGAAGGGAGTAGCAAACTATATTCAAAGTCCTGAAAAGGAAAAACCTGCAACCTAGGATATTCTACGCAGCAAGATTATCATTTAAAATAGGAGACAGAAAGAATTTCTCAAACAAAAAGTAAAAGAATACAGCAATACTAAACCTATCCTAAAAGAAATATTGAAAGGTGTTCTCTAAATAGAAAAGAATCAATAATCTACAGGAAAATCACAGTTGGAAAACAAAACACTTAAATAAGCCAGTATGTAGATTAAGAAAATATTTTTTGTGTGAAAGTGATAACTACACTGTACAGAAAAGGCTAAACATCAAAATGTAAAAGAGGACATGAAAATCATAAAATGTGGGACAGAGGCATAAGAAAATGTAGATTTTTTTTAAAGAATGCGTTTGAGGCTTTATGACTACCAGTCTAAAGCACGTAGATATAGTAATGGGTTTACATACTTGAAAAACAGGGTAACCACAAATCTAAAAACATACAATAGAGTCGCACAAAAAAAGAGAGAGAGAGAACTCAAGCATAATACAAAAAACCATCAAACCACAAAAGGAAAAATAAAAACAAAGAAGAAATATAAAATCAACTGGAAAACAAGGTTTAAAATGATAATAAATATGTGTCTATCAATAGTTACCTTAAATGTCAATGGACTAAGTGCCCCAATCAAAAGACAGAGCTGCAGATTGGCCAAAAAAACAAAAGCCTACAACATGCTGCCTACAAAAGACCCACTTATGGGCGAAGGACACACATAGATTGAAAGTGAGTGGATAGAAAAAGATATTTCATGCAAGTGGAAATGACAAGAAAGTGGGGGTAGCAATACTCATCAGAAAAAATAGACTTGAAAACAAAAACCATAAAGAAAAAGGACAGTGTATAATGACACAAGGATCAATACAAGAAGAGGATATTACACTTGTTAACATATATGCACCCAATATAAGAGCACAAAAATACATAAAATACTAACATAGGGGAGAAGTTGACAGGAATAAAGTAATAGTAGGAGACTTCAACACCCCACTTACATCAATGGACAGATCTTTCAGACAGAAAAGAATAAGGCAACAGAGATCCTAAATGACACAACAGTTGGACTTAAATTGATATTTTCAGGACATTGCATCCAAAAAAGTATATACACGCATTCTTTTTAAGTGCACATGGAACATTCTCTAGGATAGACCACATACTAAGACAAAAAACAAACCTCAACCAATTTAAGAGGATAAACATTATTTCAAGCATCTTTTCTGACCACGATGGCATGAAACTCAAAATCAACCGCAGAAAGAGAAACAAGGAAAAATGATTACATAGAGACTAAAAATCATACTACTAAAACAAAAAAAAACAAAAAAATATGGTAAACAATGTAATCAAAGAGGAAATTAAAAGATACCTTGAGAGAAATAACAATGAAAACACAACCGTACAAAATCTGTGGGATACAGCAAAAAACAGTCTTAAGAGGACAGTTCATAGCTATACAGGCCTGCCTCAAAAAACAAGAAAAATCTCAAATAAACAACCTAACCCACCACTTAAAAGAATTAGAAAAAGAACAAAAAATAAAACCTAAAGTCAACAGAAGGAAGGAAATAATAAAGATCAGATGGGAAATAAAATAGGGATTTTTAAAAATACAAAAGAAAATAAATAAAACCAAGAGCTGGTTCTTTGAAAGGGTAAACAAAACCAAGAAACCTCTGGCCAGGTTCACCAAGAAGAAAAGAGCGAGGACCCAAATAAACAAAATAAGAAATCAAAGAGGAGAAATAAGAGCCAATACTACAGAAATACAAAAAGAAAAGAAAAACATAAGAGAATGCTATGAACAATTATATGCCAGCAAATTGGAAACCTAGAGGAAATAGACAAGTTTCTGGAAACATACAGCCCACTGAAACTGAATCTAAAAGAAATAGATAATTTGAACAGACTGACTGCTAGAACTGAAATATAATCTGTAAACAAACAAACAAAAAAACTCCCTGCAAACAGAAGCCCAGGATTGGATGGCTTCACTGGGGAATTCTAACCAACATACAAAGAAGAAAGTATCCTTCTCAAAATCTTCCAAAAGATCAAAGAGGAGGCACCACTGCCAAAGACATTCTATGAAGCCACCATCACACTGATACCAAAACCAGACAAAGATACCACCAAAAAAGAAAATTACAGGCCAATATCCCTGATGAATACAGATGCGAAAATTCTCAACAAAATATTAGCAAACCAAATCCAACAACACATAAAAAAGATCATACACCATGACCAAGTGGGATTCATCCCAAGTTCAGAAGGATGGTTCAACATATGCAAATCAATATGATACACCACATCAACAAAAGACAAAAACCACATGATCATTTCAATAGATGAGCAGAAAAAGCATTTGATAAAAGTCAACATCCATTCATAATAAAAACACCAAAGTGGGTATAGAGGGAACATATCTCAATATAATAAAAGCTATTTATTATCAAGCCCACAACCAACACAATACTTAATGGTGAAAAGCTGAAAGCCTTTCTGCTGAAATCTGGAACAAAACAAGGACACCACTCACACCACTTCTTTTCAATACACTACTGGAAGTCCTAGCCACAGCAGGCAAACAAGAAAAAGAAATAAAACGTACCCAAACTGGAAAAGAAGAGGTAAAATTGCCATTATATGCAGATGACATGATACTATATATAGAAAACCCTAACGACTCCACACAAAAACTACTAGAACTCATAAAAGATTTCAGTGAGGTAGCAGGGTACAAGATAAACATACAGAAATCTGTTTATTTCCTTACACTACAATTAAATATCAGAAAGAAAAAGTAAAGGAAAAAAAGTCTTTTAAAATTGCATTAAAAAAAAAAAACAACTAGGAATAAATCTAACCAAGGAGGTGAAAGGCTTGTATGATGAGAACTATAAAACAGTGATAAAGGAAACTGAAGATGATTCAAAGAAATTGAAAGATATCCTACGCTTTTGGACTGGAAGAATTAATATTGTTAAAATAGCAATACTACCCAAGCAATTTACATATTTAATGCATCCTTATCAAATTATCAATGACCTTTTTCACAGAACTAGAACAAATAATCCTAAAATTTATATGGAACCATAAAAGACCTAGAATAGCCAAAGCAACCCTGAGGAAAAAGAACAAAGGTGAAGGCACAACCCTCCCAGACTTCAGACAATACTGCAAACTGCAGTAATCAGTAGTGTGGTATTGGCACAAAAACAGACATATGGATCAATGAAACTGAATAGAGAGCCCAGAAATAAAGGCACACGCCTAAAGTCAGTTAATCTTCAACAAAGGAGGCAAGAATATACAATGGAGAAAAGACAGTCACTTCAACAAGTGATGTTGGGAAAGCTGGACAGCCGCATATAAGGCAATGAAGTTATAACACTCCCTCACACCACACACACATTAAAAACAAACAAAAAACTCAAAATGGCTTAACCTTAAATATAAGACAGGACACCACAAAACTCCTAGAAGAAGACATAGGCAAAACATTCTGACATAAATCATAGTAATGTTTTCTTAGGTCAGTCACCCAAGGCAATAGAAATAAAAGCAAAAATAAACAGATGGAACCTAATCAAACTTAAAAGCTTTTGCACAGCAAAGGAGACCATAAACAAGCTGAAAAGACAACCCACAGAATGGGAGAAAATATTTGCAAGTGAAACGACTGACAAGGGATTCATTTCCAAAATATACAAGCAGCTCATGCAGCTCAATATCAAAAAACCAAACAACTCAATCAAAAAATGTGTGTACCTCAATATTTACAGCAGCACTATTTACATAAACCAAGATATGGAAGCATCCTAAATGTCCATGGACAGATGAATGGGTAAAGATGGGGGAACAGATCAAGATGGTGGAGAAGTAGGACATGGAGCTAACCTTTTCCCACAAATACATCAAAAATGCATGGAAACACAAAAGACCCCGAATAGCCAAAGCAATCTTAAGAAAGAAAAACAGAGAGGGAGGAATCAGGCTCCCTATCTTCAGACTATACTACAAAGCTACAGTAATCAAGACACTATGGTACTATCACAAAAACAGAAATATAGATCAATGGATCAATGGAATAGGATAGAAAGCCCAGAGATAAAACCACCCACCTATGGTCCCCTAATCTATGACAAAGGAGTCAAGACTATACAATGGAGGAAAGACCGTCTCTTCAGTAAGTGGTGCTGGGAAAACTGGGCGGCTACAAGTAAAAGCTAATACTCCCTAATACCATATACAAAAATACTCAAAATGGTTTAAAGACCTAAATGTGAGACTGGATACTATAAAACTCAGAGGAAAACATAGGAAGAACACTCTGACATAAATCACAGCAAGATCTTTTTTGACCCACCTGCTAGAGTAATGAAAATAAAAATAAACAAATGGGACCTAATGAAACTTAAGAAATGTTGCACAGCAAAGGAAACCATAAACAAAATGGAAAGACAACCTCAGAATGGGAGAAAATATTTGGAAACGAAGCACTGAAAAGGGATTAATCTCCAAAATATACAAACAGCTCATACAACTCAATAGCAAAACAACCCAATCAAAAAATGGGTGGAAAACTTAGACAGACATTTCTCCAAAGAAGACATACAGATGGCCATGAGGCACATGAAAAGATGCTCAACATTGCTAAATATTAGAGAAATGCAAATCAAAACTACAATGAAGTATCACCTCACACCAGTCAGAATGGCCATCATCAAAATATCTACAAACAATAAATGCTGGACATGGTGTGGAGAAAAGGGAACCCTTTTGCACTGCTGGTGGGAATGTAAATTGATACAGCCACTATGGAGAACAGTATGGAGGTTCCTTAAAAAACTAAAAATAGAACTACCGTATGACCCAGAAATCCCACTACTGGGCATATACCCTGAGAAAACCATAATTCAAAAAGACACATACACCCCAATGTTCATTACAGCACTATTTACAACAGCCAGGACAAGGAAGCAACCTAAATGTCCATCGACAGATGAATGGATCAAGAAGATGTGGTACATACATACAATGGAATATTAGCCATAAAAAGGAACAAATTTGGGTCATTTGTAGAGATGTGGATGGACCTAGTGACTGTCATGCAGAGTGAAGTAAGTCAGAAAAATTAAAACAAATATCATATGTTAACACATATATGAGGAGCCTAGAAAAATGGTACAGATGAACCTATTTGCAAAGCAGAAATAGAGACACAGGTGTAGAGAACAAACGTATGGACACCAAGGTCGGGGGAAAGGGGAATGGAATGAATTGGGAGATTGGGATTGACATATATACACTACTATGTATAAAATAGATAACTAATGAGAACCTGCTGTATAGCACAGGGAACTCTACTCAAGGCTCTGTGGTGACCTAAATTGGAAGGAAATCCAAAAAGGAGGGGATATATGTATACATATAGCTGATTCACTTCATTGTACAGCAGAAACTAACACAACATTGTAAAGCAACTATACCCCAATTTAAAAAAAAATACATCAATATGTGAAACAATTCTCAAAGAACATCTACTGAACACTGGCAGAAGACCTCAGACTTCCAGAAGGGCAAGAAAATCTCTATGTAACTGGGTAGGATAAAAGAAAAAAAAGAGAGAAAAAGGAATTGGGACTGGACCAGCACCCCTGGGAGAGAGCTGTGAAAGTGGAAACATTTCCAAACTCTGGGAAATCCCGTCATTGATGGAGAGATCGGCCAGGACAGACTGGGAGATTCAGAGCCTAGAGGAGAGCGCAGCAACCAGTTTATGGAGGGCAAAGTGGAGAGAGACCTGCACAGATGGTTGGTGCCACTCAGCACTCCCCAGCCTGAGACACTCCTCCACTGAGGCAGGCAGGTGCTGGGGGCTTTGGAGGTCAGACCCAGGGAGAGGATGGGTTGGCTGTGTGGAGACAGCCGAGGGGGCTAGGGTGTGGTGCCCCACAACCAAGGGAGTCTGGGAAGAAACCAGGGCCCGCCAGAGAAGCAAGGTACATTTGGGGGGCCCTCGAGGAGAGGGGTGGGATCACCATAGGAGCTTCTTCTCCCAGGCACGTGCTCGCAGGTGGCAGGGCACCACCTACGAGAGCTCCAGGGGCAGGCATGAGCTGCCGCTGCCATCTCAGACTCCAGAGCTGGGTGTGGACTGCTGCCGCTGTAGAGGGTCCCACGACTGGGCACCAACCACTGTCCCCACCTCCTTGGGAGTATGTGCGGGCTGCACACCCCCATCAAGGGGATAGCAGCCAGCACACACTGAGGAAAGAGACAGCAAACATCCAAACAGCCCCACACCAAAAAAATATTAAATCCACACAAGCTATGCATGGATGCTCCTGCATATAAATAGACTTCCAAGACTACAGTAGATAATTGTGTCTCCTAAACTCACTGAGTAAGAGAAATATAAGCAAAATGAAAAAGCAGGGGAATTCTCTTGTTCAGAGAACAAGAGAATTCCCCTGAAGGAACAAAGAAACAGACGTCTTCAGTCTAATAGAAACAGAGTTCAAAAAGGAGGTAATGAAAATACTGAAGGAATCCAGAAAGTATTTTGAGAGAAATGCAGATTACTGTAATAAGGAACTAGAAACTATAAGGAGGAGACAAGAAAAATTAGAAAATTCATTTACTCAGATGAAAGCTGAGTTAAAGGCAATGAATAGCAGAATGAATAATACAGAAGAAAGAATAAGTGACCTGGAATATAGAATAATGGAAATTACCCCATCAGAACAGCAGACAGAAAACCAAATAAAAAAAATGAAAACAATATAAGAGACCTATGGGATAATATAAAGCATGCCAACCTACACATAATAGGGATTCCAGAAGGAGAAGAAAGAGAAAAGAGGATTGAAAATGTATTTGAAGAAGGTATGGCTGAAAACGTCCCAAACCTAAAGAAGGAAACAGATATCCAGTTACAGGAAGCACAGAGGGTCCCAAACAAACCTACATCAAGACATATTATAATAAAAATGGCAAAAGTTAAAGAGGATTCTAAAGGCAGCAAGGGAAAACAAAGAGTTAATTACAAGGGAACCCCCCCATCAGGCTCTCAACTGATTTCTCTACAGAAATTCCTGCAGGCCATAAGAGAGTGGCAAAATATATTCAAAATCTTGAAAGGGAAATATCTGCAACCTAGAATATTACACCCAGCAAGATTACCATTTAGAATAGGAAGAGAAATAAAGAATTTCTCAGACAAGCAAAAACTAAAAGAGTACAGCAATACTAAACCCTAAAAGAAATATTGAAAGGTCTTCTCTAAATAGAAAAGAATCAAGAATATACAAGAAGGAGGAAATCATAATTGGACAGTAAATCACTTAAAACAGCCAGTATACAGATCAAAAAGAAAAAAAAAATCCTATTCATGAAAGCAATGATAAACACAAGGAAGAGCAAAGGGATAAACATGAAGATGTAAAAAGGCACATCAAGAGGCTTCCCTGGTGCAGGGGACACAGGTTTGGGTCCTGGTCTGGGGGGATCCCGCATGCTGCGGAGCGGCTGGGCCCGTGAGCCACAACTACTGAGCCTGTGCGTCTGGAGCCTGTGCTCCGCAACGGGAGAGGCCACGACAGTGAGAGGCCTGCGCACCATGATGAAGAGGAGCCCCTGCCCGCCACAACTAGAGAAAGCCCTCACACAGAAATGAAGACCCAACACAGCCAAAAATAAATAAATTAATTAATAAACTCCTACCCCCAACATCTTCTTTAAAAAAAAAAAAGCACATCAAAATTTTAAAATGTGGGGAAGGAGAGTAACAAAATATAGATTTTTTTTTTTAAGAATGTGTTTGAGCCTATATGACTATCAGCCTAAAACAAGCAGATATAGGAAGGGATTAACATACTTAAAAAATAGGGCAACCGCAAATCAAAAACATACAATACATTCACAAAAAAAAGAAGAGAACACAAGCATAAAATGAAATCATCAAACCACAAAAAGAAAAAGGAACAAAGACAATACATACTATCAACTAGAAAATAAGGTTTAAAATAGCAATAAATACATATGTATCAATAATTATCTTAAATGTCAATGGACTGAATGCTCCACTCAAAAGAGAGAGTGGAAAACTGGATAAAAAACAAGAGCCACAAAAAAAAAAAACAAAAAAAACCACAAGAGCCTACAATATACTGCCTAAAAGAGACCCACCTTAGGGCACAAGACACACATAAATTGAAAGTAAGGGATGGAAAAAATATTTCATGCAAACGGAAATGACAAGAAAGCAGGAGTTGCAATGCTCATATCAGACAAAATAGACTTTCAAACAAAGGCCATAAAGAAACATAAAGAAGGACACTATATGATGGTAAAAGGATCAATACAAGAAGATGATGTTACACTCATCAGTGTATATGCACTTAATACAGGAGCACCCAAATACATAGACTACTAACAGACATAAAGGGAGAAATTGATGGGAATAAATTAATAACAGTAGGTGACTTTTAATACCCAACTCACATCAATGGACAGATCTTCTAGACAGAAAATCAATAAGACAACAGAGAACCCAAATGATATAATAGAACAGGTAGACTTAATTGATCTTTTCAGGACATTACATCAAAAAACCCCAGAATGCACATTCTTTTCAAGTGCACATGGAACATTCTCTAGGATTAACCACATACTAGGGCACAAAAGTAACCTTGACAAATTTAAGAGTATAGAAATTATTTCAAACGTCTCCTCTGACCACAATTGCATGAGACTAAGAAATCAACCACAGGAAGAGAAATGAGAGAAAAATGATTACATGGAGACTAAAAAACATGCTACTAAAAAACAAATGGGGGCTCCTCTGGTGGCGCAGTGGTTGAGAGTCCGCCTGCCAATGCAGGGGACATGGGTTCGTGCCCTGGTACGAGAAGATCCCATGTGCCGCGGAGCGGCTGGGCCCATGAGCCATGGCCGCTGAGCCTGCGTGTCCGGAGCCTGTGCTCCGCAACGGGAGAGGCCACAGCAGTGGGGGGCCCGTG
This sequence comes from Tursiops truncatus, assembly GCF_011762595.2. Lineage (NCBI taxonomy): Eukaryota > Metazoa > Chordata > Mammalia > Artiodactyla > Delphinidae > Tursiops > Tursiops truncatus. Next base: position 24,778,812 of record NC_047052.1, on the reverse strand, counting down.
TACCGAAAAAAAAAAAAAAGGGTCAACAAGGATTCAAAAAGGAACTTAAATACCTTGAGACAAACAACAATGAAAGCACTATGGGATGCAGCAAAAACAGTTGTTAGAGAGAAGTTCATAGACATACAGTCATTCCTCAAAAAGAAAAAAAAAAGAAAAATCTCAAACAACCTAACACTCCACCTAAAAGAATTAGAAAAAGAATAAAAAACAAAGCCTAAAGGCAGCAGAAGGAAGGAAACAATAAAGATCAGGGAGGAAATAAATAAAATAGAGATGAAAAAACAAATAGAAAAAAATCAATAAAACCAAGTGCTGGTTCTTTGAAAGGGAAAACAAAATTGAGAAACCTCTGGCCAGGCTCATCAAGAAGAAAAGAGAACCCAAATAAAATAAGAAATCTCAAGCAATACAGCAGAAATACAAAAAATCATGAGTACGCTATGAACAATTATATGTCAACAAACTTGACAACCTAGAAGAAATGGACAACTTTCTAGAAACATACAGCCCACCAAAATTGAACCAAGAAATAGATGATTTGAACAGACCAATCAGCAGAAGTGAAATACAATCTGTAATTTAAACAAAACAAACAAAACTCCCTACAAACAAAAGTCCAGGATCAGATGGCTTCACTGGGGAATTCTAACCAACATACAAAGAAGAACTTATACCAATCCTTCTCAAACTCTTCCAAAAGACTGAAGAGGAGGGAACACTCCCAAAGACATACTAAGAAGCCACCATCACACTAATACCAAAACCAGACAAAGATACCACCAAAAAAGAAAATTACAGGATGAAAGTTATAGGATGAAAAGAAAATTCATCCTTGATGATATAGATGCAAAAATTCTCAACAAAATATTAGCAAACCAAATCCAACAACACTTAAAAAAGATCATACACCACGACCGAGTGGGATTCATCCCAAGTTCACAGAGATGGTTCAATATCTGAAAATCAATGTAATACACCACGTTAACAAAAGAAAGTCAAAAACCACATGATCATCTCAATAGATGCAGGAAAAGCATTTGACAAAATTCAACATCCATTCACAATAAAAACTCTTACCAAAGTGGGTATAGAGGGAATGTAACTCAACATAATAAAAACCATTTATAACAGCGGTCCCCAACCTTTTTGGCACCAGGGATCAGTTTCATGGAAGACGGCTTTTCCACAGACCAGGGCGGGTGGAATGGGGCTGGGGGTGATGTTTCAGGTGGTAATGGGAGCAATGGGGAGTGACAGATGATGCTTCACTCACTCACCTGCCACTTACCTCCTGCTGTGCAGCCCGGTTCCTAACAGGCCATGGACTGGTACCAGTCCGGGGACCCCTGATTTATGACAAACCCACAGCCAACATAATACTCAACAGTGAAAAGCTGAAAGCCTTCCCACTAAATCTGGAACAAGACAAGGATGCCCACTCTCACCACTTCTATTCAACATAGTATTGGAAGTCCTAGCCATAGCAATCAGATCAGACAAAGAAATATAAGGTATCCAGATTGGAAGGGAAGAGGTAAAATTGTCACTATATGGAGATGACATGATACTATATATAGAAAACTCTAAGGACTGCACACACTAAATACTAGATCTAATAAGTGAGTTCACCAAAGTAGAAGGATACAAGATTAACATTCAGAAATCAGTTGCATTTCTTTACAGTAGCAATGAAATATCAGAAAGGGAATATTAAGAAATACCTTTTAAAATCACACCAGGCAGACAAGATGGCAGAGGTGTAGGAGGACGTGGAGTTCATATCTCCCCACAAACGCATCAAAAATACATCTTCAAATGGAACAATTTTCACAGAGCACCAGTTGAACACTAGCAGAGGACCTTGGGCACCTAAAAGGACAAGAAGGATCCCCCGCATAACTGGGTAGGACAAAAGAAAGAAAAAGGTAAAAGGAAGAGGAGAGGAAGCTGGGTGGGATCTGCGCCCCTGGGGGGTGGACCTGAAGGAGAGGAAAGGTTCCCACATCAGGGGAAGCCCCCTCACCAGCAGGAAGATCAGTTGGGCCAGAAGGGGAGCTTCAGGGTCTATCAGAGGAGAGCGTAGCAACCAGTCTGTGGCCAAAAGGACAGAGTGAGACCTACACAGATGGTCCATGCCACAGCCCTGCATACACCAGACTGAGACATGTGTCTGTCAGTGTGGACAGGGGCTAGGTGCTGGAACGTGGGTTTGGAGAACAAACCCGGGGAGAAGACTACTGTTGGCTGTAAGGAGACATCCTGAGGGAATGGGAGTGAGGAAATCTGCAACCAGGAATGCTTGTGGAAGAAATGCGGACCACCATAGAAGCAAAGTGCCATTGTTGACTGACATGCAAGGGGGGAGGACTGCCATTGTAGCCTCTCTCCCTATGCACTGCTCCCTGCCTTCCCAGGCACTAGGAAGGACCCCTACTGCGGCTGACTCTCTCATGCCCACAGCCGCCAGCTACCCCACACGCCCCATCCCCATCAGGGCTCCAGCGAAACCAGCTGCTGCTGCCTCTGCACCCTCTCCGCTCCAGGGTGGGCCCGTGTGCTCTGGGGCAACCTCAGGAGCAGACCCCTGTGGGTGGCCCACATGCAGAGGTGGGGTTGAAACCACAGCTGAGCCCCATGAGCTGTGCAACTAAGGAAGAAAAGCTGAAATCTCTCCTCACAGCTGGCAAACTGCTAACTGACAGCCCCATGACTGGCTTTGTAAACTCAGCACCTATAGAACATCTGACCCGACAACGAGTGCTCCTGAAGCCAAGACAGGTCTAGCTTTAGTAGCTGTAGCCTTTGTGGGCACCTACATATGGGGGGGTGGGTGAGGCCAGAGTCTGAGCTTTCACCATAGCACCCACAGTGGGTTCATATCCATGTTTACTGCAGTCCTGGGACCTGACTTAAGTGGATCTATGCTGGAGACCTCGTGAAAACAATGTCTGAGAGACACCAGGGCCAACTGCCGGCATACCCACAGTTAAGGTGGGGCCTAGGGCAGTGCCAACAACAGTGTAATCTGAGAGCTCCCACAATGGGTGAAAGGTGACACAACAGAGCACACCCACAGGTGAACGGCTCCAGAGGAGGAATACTCAGTGGCTTCCATCCCAGTGGGAGTGCTCCAATCCCACCTACCTCACAACACAGATCAGCAACAAAGCTAAGAAACAGATCTGGTGGCCTTTATTCCAACAACTAGGCAGCAGACCCACCTCTGACAGGGCAGTGAGAACCACAGAGCAGAAGTGTGGCCCTGCTCAATATCCAGTGCAGGATCTGGTCACCACATCAGTCACACCTCCTATAGAGGGGATAATGGCCAGCATAGACTGAGGAAAGAGGTGGCACACATCTATACTAAAAACAACCCTCACACCAAAAAATATCAATATTAAACCCACACGGGCTGTACAAGCACGTTTCCACATAAAATAGCCCTCCAAGACAGTCTGAGAGTCTGGCATCAGGTGGAAGAACTCCCAGAGCATTGAGCCTTGTAGGTTAGCAGGGCTTGAGTGCAGGAGCTCCACAAGGCTGGGAGAAACAGAGACTCCACTCTTGGAGGGTGCACACAAGGTTTCACATACACTGGGACCCGGCACAAACTAGTACCTTCATAGCAACTTGGCCTACACCTACCTAGGGACTCTGGAGGGTATCCTGAGGAGGCGAAGGTTGACAGTAGCTCATGTGAGGGGAAGAACACTGGAAACAAAAGCCCCAGGGAATATTGATGGGAGTGTGCTCTCCTGGATGTCCATGTTTCAGCAACAAGGCCTGGCCCCACCCAACAGCCTGAGGCTCCAGTGCTGGAAAGCCTTAGGCAAAACAACCACCAAGATATGAACACAGCCCCACCCATCAGAAGACAGGTTGCCTAAAGTCATACTGAGCTCACAGCCACCTCAAAACACACCCCTTGACACGGCTCTGCCCATCAGAGGAAGGAGACCCAGCTCCACCCACCAGAGGACAGGCATCCGTCCCTCTCAACAGGAATCTTGCACAAGCCCCTGGAACAACCTCAACCAACAGGGGGCAGACACAAGAAGCACAAAAACTATGATCATGCAGCCTGTGGAAAGGAGACCACAAACACAGAAAGTCAGACAAAATGAGACACCATAGAAATATGCTGCAAACAAAGGAATAAGATAAAAACCCACAGGAACAACTAAATGAAGAGGAGACAGGCAATCTACCTAAAAAGGAAATCAGAGTAATGATATTAAAGATGATCTAGGGCTTCCCTGGTGGCGCAGTGGTTGAGAGTCCACCTGCCGATGCAGGGGACACGGGTTCGTGCCCCGGTCCGGCAGGATCCCACATGCTGTGGAGCGGCTGGGCCCGTGAGCCATGGCCACTGAGCCTGCGCGTCCGGAGCCTGTGCTCCGCAACAGGAGAGGCCACAACAGTGAAAGGCCCGTGTACCGCAAAAAAAAAAAAAAAAAAAGATGATCCAAAATCTCAGAAAAAGAATGGAGGCACAGATCAAGACGATAAAAGAAATGTTTAACAAGAAGCTGGAGCTAGAAGATTTAAAAAACAAATAAACATAAATGAACAATACAATAACTGCAATGAAAAATACACTAGAAGGAAATAATAGCAGAATAACTGAGGCAGAAGAACAAATAAGTGAGCTGGAAGACAAAATGGTGGAAATCACTGTCACAGAATAGGATAAAGAAAAGAAAGAATGAAAAGAAATGAGGACAGTCTCAGAGACCTCTGGGACAATATTAAACACATTAACATTTGCATTATAAGGGTCCCAGCAGGAGAAGAGAAAGAGAAAGGGCCTAAGAAAATATCTGAAGATATTATAGCTGAAAACTTCCCTAACATGAGAAAGGAAGCAGTCACCCCAGTCATCCCGTACAGGATGAAGCCAAGGAGGAACACGCCAGACACATATAAATCAAACTGACAAAAACTAAAGACAAAGAAAAATTATTAAAAGCAGCAAGGGAAAAGCAACAACTAATATACAAGGGAATTCCCATAAGGTTAACAGCTGATCTTTCAGCAGAAACTCTGCAAGCCAGAAGGGAGTGGCATGATATATTTAAAGTGATGAAAGGGAAGAACCTACAACCAAAAATATTCTACCCAACAAGGCTCTCATTCAGATTCAACAGAGAAATAAAATCTTTGCAGACAAGCAAAAGCTAAGAGAAATCAGCACCACCAAACCAGCTTTACAACAAATGCTAAAGGATTTGCTCTAGGAGGGAAAGAGACCAGCAACTTAAAACAACCTTGTACATATATAAACTGCTATTTCAAAACCTCATGGGAGGGCTTCCCTGATGGCGCAGTGGTTGAGAGTCCACCTGCCGATGCAGGGGACACACGTTCGTGCCCCGGTCCAGGAAGATCCCATATGCCATGGAGCGGCTAGGCCTGTGAGCCATGGCCACTGAGCCTGTGCATCCGGAGCCTGTGCTCCACAACGGGAGAGGCCACAACAGTGAGAGGCCCACGTACCGCAAAAAAAAAAAAAAAAAAAAACCTCATGGGAACAGCAAACCCCAAAATTACAATAGATAACACACACACAAAAGAAAAAGTAACCCAAAAACAACATTAAGATGGTCATCAAACCACCAGAAAAGAGAACAAAAGAGGCAGGGAAGAAAGAAGACCTACAAAAATAAACCCCAAACAATTAAGAAAATGGCAATAGGAATACACATATCAATAATTTCCTTAAATGTAAATGGATTAAATGTGCCAACCAAAAGATAGAGACTGGCTGAACAGATACAAAAACAAGACGGATATATATGCAGTCTACAAGAGGCCTACTTGAAACCTAGGGACACAAACAGACTGAAAGTGAGGGGGTGGAAAAAGTATTCCATGCAAATGGAAATCAAAAGAACGCTGGAGTAGCAATTCTCATAACAGAAAAAATAGACTTTAAAATAAAGGCTGTTGCAAGAGACAAAGAAGGACACACCTAATGATCAATCCAAGAAGATGATATAACAATTGTAAATATATATGTACCCAACATAGGAGCACCTCAATATATAGGGCAAATACTAACAGCCATAAAATGGGAAATTGACAGTAACACAGTAATAGTGGGGGACTTTAACACCCTACTTACACCAATGGACAGATCATCCAGACAGAAAATTAATAAGGAAACACAAGCCTTAAATAACACATTAGACCAGAAAGACTTAATTGATATCTACAGGACATTCCATCCAAAAGCAGCAGAATATACTTCCTTCTCAAGTGCACATGGACATTCTCCAGGATAGATCACATCCTGGGCCACAAATCAAGCCTCAGTAAATGTAAGACAACTGAACTCATACCAAGCATCTTTTCCAACCACAACACTATGAGATTAGAAATCAACTATAGGAAAAAAAAGTGTAAAAAAACCACAAACAATATGTTACTAAAGACTAAACAATATGTTACTAAACAAGCAATGGATCACTGAAGAAATCAAAGAGGAAATTAAAAAATACCTAGAGACAAATGACAATGAAAATATGACAATCCAAAACCTATGGGATGCAGCAAAAGCAGTTCTAAGAGGAAAGTTTATAGCAACACAATCTCAGTTCAGGAAATAAGAAAAATCTGAAATAAATAACCTAACCTTACACCTAAAGCAACTAGAGAAAGAAGAACAAACAAAACCTAAAGTTAGTGGAAGGAAAGAAATAAAAAATATCAAGGCACGGCTTCCCTGGTGGCATAGTGGTTGAGTCCGCCTGCCAATGCAGGAGACACGGGTTTGTGCCACGGTCCAGGAGGATCCCACATGCTGCGGAGTGGCTGGGCCCGTGGGCCATGGCTGCTGAGCTTGCGCATCTGGAGCCTGTGCTCCACAATGGGAGAGGCTGCAACAGTGAGAGGCCTGCTTACCGCAAAAAAAAAAAAAAAGATCAGGGCAGAAATAAATGAAATAGAGACAAAGAAAATAGCAAAGATCAATGAAACTAAAAGCTGGTTCTTTGAAAAGATAAACAAAATTGCTAAATCTATAGCCAGACTCATCAAGAAGTAAAAGGGAGAGGACTCAAATCAATAACATTAGAAATGAAAAAGGAGAAGTTAAACTGATACCACAGAAATATAAAGGATCATAAGAGACTACTACAAGCAACTATACGCCAATAAAATGCACAACCTAGAAGAAATGGACAAATTCTTAGAAAGGTACCACCTTCCAAGACTGACCTATGAAGAAATAGAAAATATGAACAGACCAATCACAAGTACTGAAATTGAAACTGATTAAAAAACTTCCAACAAACAAAAGTCCAGGAACAAATGGTGTCACAGGCAAATTCTATCAAACATTTAGAGAAGAGTTAACACCTATCCTTCTCAAACTACTCCAAAATGTCGTGGAGAAAGAAACATTTGCAAGCTCATTCTATGAGGCCACCATCACCCTGATACCAAAACCAGACAAAAATATCACAAAAAAGGAAAAGTACAGGCCAATATCACTGATGAATATAGACACAAAAATCCTCAGTAAAATACTAGTAAACTGAATCCAACAACACATTAAAAGGGTCATACACCATGATCAAGTGGGATTTATCCCAGTGATGCAAAGATTCTTCAACATACGTGAATCAACCAATGTGACACACCACATCAACAAAATGAAGAATAAAAACCATATGATCAGCTCAATAGATGCAGAAAAAGCTTTTGACAAAATTCAATACCCATTTATGATAAAAACTCTCAAGCCAGTGGTCATAGAGGGAACCTACCTCAACATAATAAAGGCCATATACAACAAATCCACAGCAAACCTCATTCTCAATGGTGAAAAACTAAACATTTCCTCTAAGATCAGGACTAAGACAAGGATATCCACTCTCTACACTTTTATTCAACATAGTTTTGGAAGTCCTAGCCACGGCAATCAGAGAAGAAATAAAAGGAATCCAAAGTGGAAAAGAATAAGTAAAACTGTCACTGTTTGCAGATGACATGATACTATACATAGAAAACCTAAAGATGCTACCAGAAAACTACTAGAGCTCATCAATGAATTTGGTAAAGTTGCAGGATACAAAATTAATACACAGAAATCCCTCTGCATTCCTATACACTAACAACAAAAGATCAGAAAGAGAAATTAAGGAAACAATCCCATTTACCACTGCATCAAAAAGAATATAATACCTAGGAATAAACCTACCTAAGGAGGCAAAAGACCTGTACTCAGAAAACTGTAAGATACTGATAAAAGAAATAAAAATGACAAAAAATAGATAGAAAAATATACCATGTTCTTGGATTGAAAGAATCAATATTGTGAAAATGACTGTACTACCCAAAGCAATCTATGGATTCAGTGCAATTCCTATCAAATTACCAATGGCATTTTTCACAGAACTAGAACAAAAAAATTCACAATTTGTATGGAAACACAAAAGACCCCAAATAGCAAAAGCAATCTTGAAAAACAAAAATGGAGCTGGAGGAATCAGGTTCCCTGACTTCAGACACTACAAAGCTACAGTAATCAAAACGGTATGGTACTGGCATGAAAACAGAAATATAGATGAATGGAACAGGATAGAAAGACCAGAGAGAAACCCACGCACTTAAGGTTACCTTATCTTTGACAAAGGAGGCAAAGATACACAATGGAGAAAACACAATCTCTTCAGTAAGTGGTGCTGGGGAAACTGGACAGCTATATGTAAAAGAATGAAATCAGAACATTCCCTTACACCATATCCAAAAATAAACTTACAATGGACTAAAGACCTAAATATAAGACCAGATACTATAAAACCGTTAGAGGAAAACATAGGAAGAACAGTCTTTGACATATATCGCAGCAATATCTTTTTCAATCTGTCTCCTAGCATAATGAAAATAAAAACAAATGGGACCTAATTAAACTCAGAAGCTTTTGCACAGCAAAGGAAACCATAAAGAAAACAAAAAGACAAACCACAGAATGGGAAAAAATGTTTGCAAACGATGCAACCGACAAAGGATTAATTTCCAAAATCTACAAACAGCTCATGCAGCTCAATATCAAAACAAACAAACAACCCAATCAAAAAATGGGCAGAAGACCTAAATAGACATTTCTCCAAAGAAGACATACAGATGACCAACAGGCACAAGCAAAGATGATTAACATCGCTAATTATTAGAGAAATGCAAATCAAAACTAAAATGAAATATCACCTCACACCAGTTGGAATGGCCATCCTCCACAAGTCTTCAAACAATAAACACTGGAGAGGGTGTGGAGAAAAGGGGACCCTCCTACACTGCTGAATGTAAACTCCACTATGGAGAACAGTATGGAGGTTCCTTTAAAAACTAAAAATAGAGCTACCATATCATTCAGCAATCCCACACCTGGACATATAACCAGAGAAAACCATAATTCGAAATGATACATACACCCCAATGTTCACTGCACCACTATTTACAACAGCCAGGACAGGGAAGCAATCTAAATGTCCATCTATGGAGGAATGGATAAAGAAGATGTGGTACATATATACAATGCAATATTACTCAGCCCTAAAAAAGAACAAAATAATGTCATTTGCAGCAACATGGATGGACCTAGAGATTGTCATACTGATTGAAGTAAGTCAGACAGAGAAAGTCACATATCATATGATATTGCTTGTATTTGGCATCTAAAAAAATGGTACAAATGAACCTCTTTACAAAATAGAAACATAGGTGTAGAAAACAAACTTATGGTCGGGGGGACAGGATAACTTGGGAGATTGGGACTGACATATACACACTACTATGTATAAAATAGATAACTAATAAGAACCTACTGTATAGCACAGGGAACTCTACTCAATACTCTGTAATTACCTTATGGGAATAGAATCTACAAAACTGTGGATATATGTATAACTGATTCACTTTGCTGTACAGCAGCAACTAACACAACATCTTAAATCAACTATACTCCAATAAAAATTAAATAAATGAATAAATAAAATACTACCACCAAAAAAAAAAAAATACCTAGGAGTAAACCTGACCAAGGAGGTGAAGACCTTAAATGCTGAGAACTGTAAAACATTAATAAATTAAAGAGGATTCAGAGAACTGGAAAGATATCCCATGCTCTTGGATTGACAGAATATTGTTAAAATGGCAGTACTGCCCAAAGAAATCTACAGATTTAATACAACCCCTATCAAATTACCCATGACATTTTTCACAGAACTAGAGCTAATAACCCAAAATTTTACATGGAACCATAAAAGACCCAAAATTGCCCAATCAATGCTGAGGGGGGGAAAAAAAAAGCAGGAGGCAAAACCTCCCAGACTTCAGACAATACTACAAAGCTACAGTAATCAAAACAGCATGGTATTGGTACAAAAACAGACATATTGATCAATGGAACAGAATAGAGAGCCCAGAAATAAACCTACACACCTATGGTCAATTAATGTTCGAAAAAGGAGGCAAGAATAAAAAATGGGGAAAAAGTGTCTTCAGCAAGTGATGCTGGGAAAGCTGGACAGCTGTATGCAAATCAATGAAGTTAGAACACACCCTACACTATGCACAAAAATAAACTCAAAATGTCTTAAAGACTTACACATAAGACATGACACCATGAAACTCCTGGGAGAGAGCACAGGCAAAACATTCTGACATAAACTGTAGCAATGTTTTCTTAGGTCACTCTCCCAAGGCAATAGAAATAAAACCAAAAATAAACACATGGGACCTAAACAAACTTCCACCTTTTGCACAGCAAAGGAAACCATAAGCAAAAGGACAACGTACGGACTGGGAGAAAATATTTGCAAACAATGCACTGACAAGGATTTAATCTCCAAAATATACAAACCGCTCATACAACTCAACAACAAAAAATGAACAACCTAATTGAAAAATGGGCAAAAGACCTTAATAGACATCTCTACAAAGAAGATATACAGATGGCCAGTAGGCACATGAAAAAGTGCTCAACATTGCTAGTTATTAGGGAAATGCAAATCAAAACTACAATGAGGTAGCACCTCACACAGGTCAGCATGGCCATCATTAAAAATCTACAAATTACAAACACTGGAGAGGTTGTGGAGGAAAGTGAACCTTCCTACACTGCTGATGGGACTGTAAATTGGTGCAGTACTATGTAAAACAGTATGGAGGTTCCTTAAAAAACTAAAAATAGAGTTACCATATGATCCAGCAATCCCACTCCTGGGTGTATACCCAGACAAAACTATAATTCAAAAAGATACATGCACCCCTACGTTCACAGCAGCACCATTCACAATAGCCAAGACATGGAAACACCTAAATGTCCATCAACAGATAAACAGATAAAAAAGATGTGGTACATATATACCATGCAATACTACTCAGCCACGAAAAAGAACAAAATAATGCCATTTGCAGCAACATGGATGTAACAAGAGATTATCATACTAAGTGAAGTAAGCCAGAAAGAGAAAGACAAATACCATATGATATCACTTATATGTGGATTCTAAGATATGGCACAAATGAACCTATCTACAAAACAAAAAGAGACTCACAGACAGAGAACAGACTTGAGGTTGCCAAGAGGGGAGGGTGAGAGATGGACTGGGAGTTTGGGGTTAGTAGATGCCAACTATTATATTTAGGATGGATAAACAACAAGGTCATACTGCATAGTACAGGGAACTATATCCAATCTCCTGGGATAAACCATAATGGAAAAGAATATAAAAAAAGAATGTAGGGACGAGGGGAAGATGGCGGAAGAGTAAGATGCAGAGATCACCTTCCTCCCCACAGATACACCAGAAATACATCTACACCTGGAACAACTCCTACAGAACACCTACCGAACGCTAGCAGAAGACCTCAGACCTCTCAAAAGGCAAGAAACTCCCCATGTACCTAGGTAGGGCAAAAGAAAAAAGAAAAAACAGAGACGAAAGAATAGGTACGGGGCCTGCACCAGTGGGAGGGAGCTGTGAAGGAGGAAAGGTTTCCACACAATAGGAAGCCCCTTCGTGGGCGGAGACTGTGGGTGGCGGAGTGGGGGGAGCTTCAGAGCTGCAAAGGAGAGCGAAGCCACAGGGGTGCGGAGGGCAAAACGGGGAGATTCCCACACAGAGGATCGGTGCCGACCGGCACTCACCAGCCCGAGAGGCTTGTCTGCTCACCCGCCGGGGCGGGCGGGGCTGGGAGCTGGGGCTTGGGGCTTCGGTTGGAGCGCAGGGAGAGGACTGGGGTTGGCGGTGTGAACACAGCCTTAAGGGGTTAGTGCACCACGGATAGCCGGGAGGGAGTCTGGGAAAAGGTCTGGAGCTGCCGAAGAGGCAAGAGACTTTTTCTTCCCTCTTTGTTTCCTGGTGCGCGAGGAGAGGGGATTAAGAGCGCTGCTTAAAGGAGCTCCAGAGACGGGCGCGAGCCGCGGCTAAAAGTACGGACCCCAGAGACAGGCATGAGACGCTAAGGCTGGTGCTGCCGCCACCAAGAAGCCTGTGTGCGAGCACAGGTCACTATCCACACCCCGCTTCCGGGGAGGCTGTGCAGCCCGCTGCCAGGGTCCCGGGATCCAGGGACAACTTCCCTGGGAGAATGCATGGCGCGCCTCAGGCTGGTGCAATGTCACGCCAGCCTCTGCTGCCGCAGGCTCACCCCGCACTCCGTGCTCTTCCCTCCCCCCGGCCTGGGTGAGCCAGAGCCCCCGAATCAGCGGCTCCTTTAACCCCGTCCTGTCTGAGTGAAGAACAGACGCCCTCCGGTGACCTACACGCAGAGGTGGGGCCAAATCCAAAGCTGAGCCCCTGGGAGCTGTGAGAACAAAGAAGAAACAGGGAAATCTCTCCCAGCAGCCTCAGAAACAGCGGATTAAAGCTCCACAATCAACTTGATGTACCCTGCATCTGTGGAATACATGAATACACAACGAATCATCCCAAATTGAGGAGGTGTACTTTGAGAGCAAGATTTATGAGTTTTCCCCGTTTTCCCCTTTTTGTGAGTGTGTACGTGTATGCTTCTGTGTGAGATTTTGTCTGTATAGCTTTGCTTCCACCATTTGTCCTAGGGTTCTAGCCGTCCATTTTTATTTGTTTTAATTTTTTTCTTAAAAATTATTTTTTATTTTAATAACCTTATTTTATTTTACTTTATATTCTTTCTTTCTTCTTTCTTTCCTTCCTTCCCTCCTATAGACAACGAATCAACCCAAATTGATGAGGTGGACTTTCAGAGCAAGATTTATGATTTTTTCCGCTTTTCCTCTTTTTGTGAGTGTGTATATGTTTCTGTATGAGATTTTGTCTGTATAGCTTTGCTTCCACCACTTGTCCTAGAGTTCTATCCGCCCGTTTTTTATTTTTTTCTTTAATTTTTTTTCTTAATAATTATTTATTTCAATAACTTTATTATATTTTACTTACTTTATTTTACTTTATCTTCTGTCTTTCTTTTTTCCTTCCTTCCTTCCTTCCTTCCTCCCTCCATCCCTCCCCTCCCTCCTTTCTTTCTTTCTTTCCTTCTTTCCTTCTTTTCTTCTTTCTTTCTTTCTTCTTCTACTAATTCTTTCTTTCTACGTCTTCTCCCTTTTATTCTGAGCCGTGTGGATGAAAGGCTCTCAGTGCTGCAGCCAGGAGTCACTGCTGTGCCTCTGAGGTGGGAGAGCCAACTTCAGGACACTGGTCAACAAGAGACCTCCCAGCTCCACATAATATCAAATGGCAAAAATGTCCCAGAGATCGCCATCTCAATGCCAGCACCCAGCTTCACTCAACGACCAGCAATCTACAGTGTTGGACACCCTATGCCAAACAACTAGCAAAACAGGAACACAACCCCACCCATTAGCAGAGAGGCTGCCTAAAATCATAATAAGGCCACAGACGCCCCAAAACACACCACCAGACGTGGACCTGCCCACCAGAAAGACAAGATCCAGCCTCATCCACCAGAACACAGGCACTAGTCCCCTCAACCAGGAAGCCTACACAACCCACTGAACCAACCTTAGCCACTGGGGACAGACACCAAAAACAGTGTCTGCCACTGGGGACAGACACCAAAAACAGTGGGAACTACGAACCTGCAGCCTTCAAAAAGGAGACTCCGAAAACAGTAAGATAAGCAAAATGAGAAAACAGAAAAACACACAGCAGATGAAGGAGCAAGATAAAAACCCACCAGACCTAACAAGTGAAGAGGATATAGGCAGTCTACCTGAATAAAAATTCAGAATCATGATAGTAAGGATGATCCAAAATCTTGGAAATAGAATAGACAAAATGCAAGAAACATTTAACAAGGACCTAGAAGAACTAAAGATGAAACAAAAAATGATGAACAACACAATAAATGAAATGAAAAATACTCTAGATGGGATCAATAGCAGAATAACTGAGGCACGGATAAGTGACCTGGAAGATAAAATAGTGGAAATAACTACTGCAGAGCAGAATAAAGAAAAAGGAATGAAAAGAACTGAGGACAGTCTCAGAGACCACTGGGACAACATTAAAAGCACCAACATTAGAATTATAGGGGTTCCAGAAGAAGAAGAGGAAAAGAAAGGGACTGAGAAAATATTTGAAGGGATTATAGTTGAAAACTTCCCTAATATGGGAAAGGAAATAGTTAATCAAGTCCAGGAAGCACGAGAGTCCCATACAGGATAAATCCGAGGAGAAACAGGCCAAGACACATATTAATCAAACTGTCAAAAATTAAATACAAAGAAAACATTAAAAGCAGCAACGGAAAAACAACAAATAACACACAAGGGAATCCCCATAACGTTAACAGCTGATCTTTCAGCAGAAACTCTGCAAGCCAGAAGGGACTGGCAGGACATATTTCAAGTGATGAAGAAGAAAAACCTGCAACCAAGATTACTCTACCCAGCAAGGATCTCATTTCAGATTTGATGGAGAAATTAAAACCTTTACAGACAAGCAAAAGCTGAGAGAGTTCAGCACCACCAAACCAGCTTTACAAAAAATGCTAAAGGAACTTCTTGAGGCAAGAAACACAAGAGAAGGAAAAGACCTACAATAACGAACCCAAAACAATTTAGAAAATGGGAATAGGAACATACATATCCATAATTACCTTAAATGTAAATGGACTAAATGCTCCCACCAAAAGACACAGATTGGCTGAATGGATACAAAAACAAGACCTGTATATATGCTGTCTACAAGAGACCCACTTCAAACCTACAGACACATACAGACTGAAAGTAAGTGGATGGAAAACGATATTCCATGAAAATAGAAACCAAAAGAAAGCTGGAGTAGCCATTCTCATATCATACAAAATACACTTTAAAATAAAGACTACTAGAAGAGACAAAGAAGGACACTACATAATGATCAAGGGATCAATCCAAGAACAAGATATAACAATTGTAAATATTTATGCACCCAACATAGGAGCACCTCAATACATAAGGCAAATACTAACAGCCATAAAAGGGGAAATCGACAGTAACACATTCATAGTAGGGGACTTTAACATCCCACTTTCACAAATGGACAGATCAACCAAAATGAAAATAAATAAGGAAACGCAAGCTTTAAATGATACATTAAACAAGATGGACTTAATTGATATTTATAGGACATTCCATCCAAAAACAACAGAATACACATTTTTCTCAAGTGCTCATGGAACATTCTCCAGGATAGATCATATCTTGGGTCACAAATCAAGCCTTGTTAAATTTAAGAAAATTGAAATTGTATCAAGTATCTTTTCCAACCACAACGCCATGAGACTAGATATCAATTACAGGAAAAGATCTGTAAAAAATACAAACACATGGAGGCTAAACAATACACTACTTACTAATGAAGTGATCACTGAAGAAATCAAAGAGAAAATAAAGAAATACCTAGAAACAAATGACAATGGAGACATGACAACCCAAAACCTATGGGATGCAGCAAAAGCAGTTCTAAGAGGGAAGTTTATAGCAATACAAGGCCACCTCAAGAACAGGAAACATCTTGAATGAACAACCTAACTTGCACCCAAAGCAATTAGAGAAAGAAGAACCAAAAACTCCAAAGTTAGCAGAAGGAAAGAAATTATAAAGATCAGATCAGAAATAAATGAAAAAGAAATGAAGGGAACAATAGCAAAGATCAATAAAACTAAAAGCCGGTCTTTGAGAAGATAAACAAAATAGATAAACCATTAGGCAGACTCATCAAGAAAAAAAGGGAGAAGACTCAAATCAACGCAATTAGAAATGAAAAAGGAGAAGTAACATCTGACACTGCAGAAATAAAAAAGATCATGAGAAATTACTACAAGCAACTCTATGCCAATAAAATGGACAACCTGGAAGAAATGGACAAATTCTTAGAAATGCACAACCTGCCAAGACTGAATCAGGAAGACATAGAAAATATGAACAGACCAATCACAAGCACTGAAATTGAAACTGTGATTAAAAATCTTCCAACAAACAAAAGCCCAGGACCAGATGGCTTCACAGGCAAATTCTATCAAACATTTAGAGAAGAGCTAACACATATCCTTCTCAAACTCTTCCAAAATATAGCAGAGGGAGGAACACTCCCAAATTCATTCTACGAGGCCACCACAACCTTGATACCAAAACCAGACAAGGATGTCACAAAGAAAGAAAAAAACAGGCCAATATCACTGATGAACATAGATGCAAATATCCTCAACAAAATACTAGCAAACAGAATCCAACAGCACATTAAAAGCATCATACACCACGATCAACTGCAGTTTATTCCAGGAATGCAAGGATTCTTCAATATACGCAAATCAATCAATGTGATACACCATATTAACAAATTGAAGGAGAAAAACCATATGATCATCTCAATAGATGCAGAGAAAGCTTTCGACAAAATTCAACACCCATTTATGATGAAAATCCTGCAGAAAGTAGGCATAGAGGGAACTTTCCTCAACATAATAAAGGCCATATATGACAAACCCACAGCCAACATCATCCTCAATGGTGAAAACCTGAAAACATTTCCACTAAGATCAGGAACAAGACAAGGCTGCCCACTCTCACCACTCTTATTCAACAAAGTGTTGGAGTTTTAGCCACAGCAATCAGAGAAGAAAAGGAAATAAAAGGAATCCAAATCGGAAAAGAAGTAAAGCTGTCACTGTTTGCAGATGACATGATACTACACATAGAGAATCCTAAAGATGCTACCAGAAAACTACTAGAGGTAATCAATGAATTTGGTAAAGTATCAGGGATAGAAAATTAATGCACAGAAGTCTCTTGCATTCCTATACACTAATGATGAAAAATCTGAAAGTGATATCAAGAAAACACTCCCATTTACCATTGCAAGAAAAAGAATAAAATATCTAGGAATAAACCTACCTAAGGAGACAAAAGACCTGTATTCAGAAAATTATGACACTGATGAAAGAAATTAAAGATGATACAAATAGGGCTTCCCTGGTGGGGCAGTGGTTGAGAGTCCGCTTGCCGATGCAGGGGACACGGGTTCGTGCCCTGGTCCGGGAGGATCCCACATGCCATGGAGCGGCTAGGCCTGTGAGCCATGGCTGCTGAGCCTGTGCGTCCAGAGCCTGTGCTCCGCAACAGGAGAGGCCACAGCAGTGAGAGGCCCGCGTACCACAAAAAAAAAAAAAAGATGATACACATAGATGGAAAGATATACCATGTTCTTGGATTGGAAGAATCAACATTGTGAAAATGACTCTACTACCCAGAGCAATCTACAGATTCAATGCAATCCCTATCAAACTACCACTGGCAATTTTCACAGAACTAGAACAAAAAAGTTTCACAATTTGTATGGAAACACCAAAGAGCCCGAATAGCGAAAGCAATCTTGAGAACAAAAAACGGAGCTGGAGGAATCAGGCTCCAAGACTTCAGACTATACTGCAAAGCTACAGTAATCAAGACAGTATGGTATTGGCACAAAAGCAGAAAGATACACCAATGGAACAGTATAGAAAGCCCAGAGATAAACCCACACACATACGGTCACCTTATCTTTGATTAAGGAGGCAGGAATATACAGTGGAGAAAGGACAGCCTCTTCAATAAGTGGTACTGAGAAAACGGGACAGGTCCATGTAAAAGTATGAGATTAGATCACTCCCTATCACCATACACAAAAATAAGCTCAAAATGGATTAAAATCCTAAATGTAAGGCCAGACACTATCAAACTCTTAGAGGAAAACATAGGCAGAACACTCTGTGACGTAAATCACAGCAAGATCCTTTTTGACCCACCTCCTAGAGAAATGGAAATAAAAACAAAAATAAACAAATGGGAACTAATGAAACTTAAAAGCTTTTGCACAGCAAAGGAAACCATAAACAAGACCAAAAGACAACCCTCAGAATGGGAGAAAATAATTGCAAATGAAGCAACTGACAAAGGAAACCATAAACAAGACTAAAAGACAACCCTCAGAATGGGAGAAAATATTTGAAAATGAAGCAACTGACAAAGGATTAATCTCCAAGGTTTATAAGCAGCTCATGCAGCTCAATAACAAACAAACAAACAACCCAATCCAAAAATGGGCACAAGACCTAAACAGACATTTCTCCAAAGAAGGTATACAGACTGCCAACAAACACATGAAAGAATGCTCAACATCATTAATCATTAGAGAAATGCAAATCAAAACTACAATGAGATATCATCTCACACCGTTCAGAATGGCCATCATGAAAAAATCTAGAAACAATAAATGCGGGAGAGGGTGTGGAGAAAAGGGAACACTCTTGCACTGCTGGTGAGAATGTGAATTGGTACAGCCAGTATGGAGAACAGTATGGAGGTTCCTTAAAAAACTACAAATAGAACTACCATATGACCCAGCAATCCCACTACTGGGCATATACCCTGAGAAAACCATAATTCAAAAAGTGTCAGGTACCAAAATGTTCATTGCAGCTCTATTTATAATAGCCCGGAGATGGAAACAACCTAAGTGTCCATCATTTGATGAATGGATAAAGAAGATGTGGCACATATATACAATGGAATATTACTCAGCCATAAAAAGAAACAAAATTGAGCTATTTGTAATGAGGTGGATAGACCTAGAGTCTGTCATACAGAGTGAAGTAAGTCAGAAAAAGAGAGACAAATACCGTATGCTAACACATATATATGGAGTTTAAGAAAAAAAAATGTCATGAAGAACCTAGGGGTAAGACAGGAATAAAGACACAGACCTACTGGAGAACGGACTTGAGGATATGGGGAGGGGGAAGGGTAAGCTGTGATGAAGCGAGAGAGTGGCATGGACATATATACACTACCAAACGTAAGGTAGATAGCTAGTGGGAAGCAGCTGCATAGCACAGCGATATCAGCTCGGTGCTTTGTGACTGCCTGGAGGGTTGGGATAGGGAGGGTGGGAGGGAGCGAGATGGAAGAAGGAAGTGATATGGGAACATATGTCTATGTATAACTGATTCACTTTGTTATAAAGCAGAAACTAACACACCATTTAAAAGCAATTATACTCCAATAAATGTTTTAAAAAAGAAAAGAATGTATATGTGTGTAAAAAAATAAGGTCTGTGTGTGTATGGTATGTATATATATGTTTGTGTATATATATATATATATATATACACATACATATATACACACACTCAATGGAATGCTACTATAAAAAATTATGAAATTTTGCCATTTGCAGCAACGTGGATGAGATTATCATACTAAAGATTAGCATACTAAGTATGTCAGAAAGAGAAAGACAAATACTATATGATATCACTTACATGTGGAATCTAAAATATGACACAAATAAATTTATTTACCAGACAGAAACAGACTCATGGACATAGAAAACAAACTTATGGTTACCAAAGGGGAAAGGGGGTGGGGGAGGGATCAACTAGGAGTTTGGGATTAGCAGATACACACTACTATATATAAAATAGATAAATCACAAGGTCCTCCTGAATAGCATAGGGAACTATATTTAATATCTTGTAATAAACTGTAATGGAAAAGAATATGAAAAAGAATTTGTGTGTAACTGCATCACTTTGCTGTACACCAGAAACTAACACAGCATTGTAAATTAACTATGCTTCAATTAAAAAAAAAAGCCATCAAAAAAAAATAGAATTCATTGACTTGGCTACATATTCTCTACCACACTAAATACATTATGTGTCTGTACGTGTGTTTGTGTGTGTGCACTCACACATAGCATCTTCAGGACATGGTCGAGAACTTTGATTAATACATATGGAATGGATGGAAACATTAAAGTTATTTTCCCAAGGAAAAAAAAACTTACTGAATTCACACATTTTGTTTTCCCTTAGAATTTTTAAGGGATCTTTAGGAAACTGGAACTCTTAAGACATCAAGGTAGGGAGTCAGAAAGGAAATTCAATTTGAGTTAAAAAAAATATTCTCAGTGGAATAATTTTAACAAAGGGATAAAAGAGGACACAGGAGATAGGAGATAGTATAATGAGAAATAGTAATAATGCTTCCAGCAATCATGGCTCGATGGGTGAACGTAATCTGAGATTAGAAGACCCACCAGGGAGCTGCAAAGTTACAGGACTGCTTGATGAAATAATTTAATACCTACTGGCTCCAATAAACATCATGTACAAAGAATGCTCAGTGACCTGGCAGTCCTGCTAACCCAGAGCACGAGGGAATCTGCTTGAGGCAATGATAGTTCTTATATCTCACAAAGATTTTCCACAAGCCCCCTCTTTATTCCTCTTACTGTTTGCTTCAGCTTTACTCTATGTCCAGAGTGTTAATTAGTCCCTGATGCCACCGTCTGAAATTGCAGGAATAAAATAAGAAATAACACATGATAATATGCAAAAATAAACTGGATACTATTATTATTAACACCTTGAATTTGTGTGGAACTTTATAGATGCCATGTTTCTTTTTGTTTGTTGATCCTCATACCAAACTAGGAGGTAGGTTTTTTTTTTTTTTTTTTTTTTGCGGTACGCGGGCCTCTCACTGTTGTGGCCTCTCCCGTTGCAGAGCACAGGCTCCAGATGCGCAGGCTCAGCGGTCATAGCTCACGGGCCCAGCCGCTCCACGGCATGTGGGATCTTCCCGGCCTGGGGCACGAACCCACGTCCCCTGCATCGGCAGGCGGACTCTCACCCACTGCACCACCAGGGAAGCCCTAGGAGGTAGTTTTTGAAACACAGGTGTTAAAAATAACAATAACTACTAATTTGTTACAATAAAAATGTTATAACCAGTGTAATTATGTTTACTCTTTGCCAGACTCATTTCATATGTTCATTAAGTTTTTAAATCACACAACAGCCATATAAGGGTGAGAAATTGAGGCTTAGGGAGCATACACAACACACCAGCAATTGGGTGGAACCAGTATTTGAATCCAGGCCATTTGTCTTTGGGTCAGTGCTCTCATGTCTATCCACTGTCTATCCTTGAGACAGTATAAGGGTTAGTGTTTGTCCCTGATTTACACATCTCAGTAACTCTAATTCCTCCCTTCCACTATACCAGTCTGAAATGCTAAGAGTAGTTTTGTGCAAACTGGGTAATAGGCATAGGCAGCCGTATCAACCTTCCCTGAATTCCTCTAGCCTAGAGCAAGTCCTTTATCCATGGAGGACAAGACCCTAAAACATCCCTCTTCATTTGCACAGACTTCCTTCCAGGCAAATGGGGCAAGACACATTATCCCCAACTTAATACCCAGATCTCCAGGACCCTGCAGGGTGAAAGCATGAACTGCCAGAACTACTCTTCGATTTATTTACATCAAAAC
The DNA here is from genome assembly GCF_011762595.2 of Tursiops truncatus. Taxonomy (NCBI): domain Eukaryota; kingdom Metazoa; phylum Chordata; class Mammalia; order Artiodactyla; family Delphinidae; genus Tursiops; species Tursiops truncatus. Next base: position 24,757,003 of record NC_047052.1, on the reverse strand, counting down.
CCAAGAGAAGCCCAGGTAAACTTCACACCTGTCTTTCCCATCGTGGGAAAGCAACCAAGTACAGAGTGAGAATGTAATTCCATTTTCAATTGTTGGATGCCTCCTTGAAAAACCAGCAATTGGGTCAATTAGCTCCATTTGTTCAGATGGTATTAGATCCCTATCTGGTAACCATCAGAGTGAAACCAGTAATTCATTTCACATAGGCACGGCAGTGCCATCAGATAGTAATGCTTTTTAGTTACTGCCAACCTGGGGCGTTTTGAAATAGTGACCTCAAGACTTAAGCTGCACAATTCCATTATCTATCCTCAAGCCAGCCAGAGCTGAATTTTTGAAATATCCTATTAAGTTTTCTGCTCTGATAAAAATTCAGAGGCCCTTTTCATATTAATCTCCCCATGGCAAATGAAATTTGCTGAGTGGTAGATTTAATTTGCTTCTATTTATGTAGTACTGCATTTCGGAAAAAAAATAATTGCTCTCAATATCACTTTTTCAGTGTTACTAGAAAAACATCATAAAATTTAAGTCCTTTCTCCCATTTATTTCATTGTTCAGACTCTACACAGTAAATAGCTTATTCTTCACCTTTCGATCACTTTGGCATTTTAATTAAAATATAATTATCATTCAAAGGGGAATAATGCTCAAGTTTTGGTAATTGTCCATGTCAGGTCATTAGGTATATTTTTTAAAAGAAGCTAAAGTAATCTAAAATATTTAGTAAAAATATACCTTCTACGTATTTACTTAAGACAGGTATATCCTAGCATACTTTATTACTTCCCCAAGGCAACTTCCCCATTTTAATTATGTAATGAAATTGAGGAGTGTATAAGAGAGAGAGCTCCCTATGGAATTTGTAATAATGAAATATAAATGTTTTCATTGTGGTAGATTTGTAGAAAATCTATAGGATCTTGAAATAAAAGAAAATTGATGGCTCATATTTCTATCAAAAATGAACAAGGAAAAAGAAATGTCTTTAAATAATAGAAGAGAGACTAATATTTCAAGCTCGTATCCCTTGCACACACAACTTTTTTGTGTGTGATTTGGGGCCTGCATGTATGTTCTTACTTTGTTCTGGTGGAGGATTTTGGAACTTTGAGGGTGGTATTTGTCTGTTTTGTTTTTCTGACTGAAGTCAGTTAAAATGCTTACAGAGGGGAAGAGATGTCTAGGTCATGCTTCAACTACATACAACGCCTCAGTATTAGCTGCTTCTGAAAACAAAATTTTCTTTCTTCTCATTCTGCAGTCCAGTGTGGACTGGCTTGACTCAGCTTCCTAACTTCCCACTCTAGAAGTCAAGCTGACTAAGCAACTCCCCTTCAAATGTTACAGGTTGCCTTAGTGGGGGCTAACACACAGACAATTAAAACCTTCAGTCCAGCAGGGGAATATATCACTTCTTTCCACAGTGCATTGTCCAAAACAATTCACTTGGGTTCATTCACTCCTTAGGGGAACAGGAAGTTTCATCCTGCTATGTGTCCATAAGCAGAGAGCTGGACATATTTGGTTAACATCACTAATGACTACCCACAGATAGTATTTGGTACATGTCGCTATAACAATGCAGCAATTAGCAGTATTAGATTATGTTGCTTTACATTAAGACCGGAGATCAGGATCTTTATTGTGTCCAAGGTCGTCTTAAATGTCCCCTCAGCTTGATTAAATTTTGGACAGGTTCCTTCTTGACTATATGCCCTGTCATCCCTTTTCTTAGGGCATTGACTTTATAAATTACTTTTAATTTCTATTGTAAATTCTTTTTCTATTCCTTCTCTCAGCCTCTTGCCAGTTTTAAAATGCAGGAATGTCTTTCTCAAGGATCTGGGAGACCTCCCTTGAAATGTAATCATCAAGGAAGATAGAGCCTCTGACTCCCCGTCTCTGTGGAAGGGTGGGTGCCTAACTTCCATATGCACCATATGTACCTATTAGCAAAGACAGTTGGCTTAATCACATTGACCAACCATTCTCCTAATGATCATAAATACTTTTTCACTAGCTTACCCCAGAGCTTAAATTTTTCTCTGCATTTTGTTTCAGGAAAGTTGAATGCATTCTCTCTCCTCTTTTGCAATAGACTCATATAAAGTCTTCCTTGCCTATTTAACTCCGTTGGGTACAATTCTTCTTTAACTTCAGTAATCCTTTACAGAGCATCTGTGGTATGCAAGGTGCCATGCTAACTTTGGGAATGTATAATAATAACGGCTAACATTTAGAGAACACTTAATGCCTTGCGTAGCATACCCAGTGGGTACTTTACTGCATTCCTCAATCTACATTTCTCAATTAATCACATGATACATTTACAATTATATTCTTTGTGTTATAAATGTGGAAAGTGTGTTATAAATACAGGGTTTAGTTAAAGAATTGCCTGGAGTCATCCAGTTAGGAGGTGACGTGACCAGAAGTCCTATTGGAATACAATGAAAAATGTTTAATCCTGTCCATTACAGGCTCATAGTTTATTAGAACAGACATTAAAAAAAAAGACAAGAAGGGCTTTAAAGAAGACATGTATGTTCATGATGCTGTGAAAAGACCTTATCTAATGGAATAGAAGGAAAAGAGTCGAGGGAAAGATATCCAGAGGAGGAAATATTTCCTCTGAATCTTGAACACAGCCTGTAATTCTCTTCCATAGTTTGAGCTGAGAGAACAGCTCATTCAAAGACAAGGAGACTCAAAAAGTCACTGTGCTTTTGGAAAACAAGAAGTAGTTTAATATAGCGACAGTGAAGGAGTTGGAGAAAAAGCTGTAAATTTTATCTGTTGCTTTTTGGATTACTATACTATCTACTGAGTACATTTTTTTGTGTCTGACGCTTTCATGTCTTATATTCAACATTATTTAAAGTTCCTACTATGTACATGCTAGAGCATTTATAGGTTCTGAAGATAGAGCAGAAGCCAAGCAGACATTGTTTTTGCATCCTTGAGCTTACAATCAGAAAAACAGAAGGCACATGAATTTAAAGAATAGAAATTTAGCTAATTACAATGGTAAGTGTAATAAAAAATGTAGTAGGGTAAAGGAATAAAATGTAACAGATGGAAAATATTTTCTGTAGTGTAGTCAGTGGAATATAGTCCGTCTTTAAGAACGGAGCATGTGGAAAGAGACATGAATGATATGAAGGATCAAAGCAGAGACAGCAGCATGTGGGAAGGAATTCTGGTGGAAATGAACACTTTCGGGCCTGTCCTGTTGGAAAAGTAGCAAGAAACATTGGGTTCTTAGACATGTGGGCAGCATGGTAAAGTCAGAGAAGTGGGCAGGGGGTAGATCATATTGGAAATGTAGGTTAGCATAAACGAAATGGATTTTATTTTAATTGGAATATGAAAGCATTGGAAGGTTTTGAGTAGGATGGTGACGTGACTGAATTTTATGAAATAATAACTCTGGTTGTGAACACAGGGAGAAATTGTATCTAGTGTCAAGAGCTGAAATAGGAACATTAATTGGGCAGCTGTGTCAGTGGACCAGGTGGAGATGATGGTAGGTTGGATGGGACACAGAGTCAGGGCAAAGTGGTGATATCTGGAATACATTTTAAAGCTGAACTAACAGGAATTGCAGAGGGACTGGATATAGTATGAGATTAGGAGATGAATCAAGATTAAATTTATTCTGCCGGAATTATGGTCCTATTTTCTGAGACGCTAATAATTCAGAGATGAGCAATGTGAAGTAATAAAATTTAAAAGTCTGGGTTTGGGGGCTTCCCTGGTGGCGCAGTGGTTGGGAGTCCGCCTGCCGATGCAGGGGACACGGGTTCGTGCTGCGGTCTGGGAAGATCCCACATGCCGCAGAGCGGCTGGGCCCGTGAGCCATGGCCGCTGAGCCTGCACGTCTGGAGCCTGTGCTCCGCAACGGGAGAGGCCACAACAGTGAGAGGCCCGCGTACCGCAAAAAAAAAAAAAAAAAAAAAAAAAAGTCTGGGTTTGAATATATTAATTTGGGGGGATATAGCACTTAAAAGATAGTTATTAAGTACCCATGATGAGATTTCATATAGGAAGTTTAATATTTAGTCTAAAGCTCAAAGGAGTCACCAGAATAGTAATGTTATTTAAGACTGTGAGATTAAATTAGGCAACTTAAGAGGTTAATACAGAGGGAAAAGCAAATTGGGTTTATTCTTGGCCCTATTTTCTGTTTAATTTCAAAGTGCTCTTCAAAATACTTTGAAGAACCGATTAAATGAGATAATAAATGTGTACTTATTTGATCATTACAAAACTCTAGATGATAAATAATGTTATTACCCATATCATACAAAGAAGAAAACTGCAACTCAGAGAAATAAAGTAAATTGAACAAGGTTGCACAACTATTACAGGCTGGGATGCAAAACCAGATCTCACGTTTCTCAAAGCCTGCTTTATACTGTGCTACTTAAAGAATCTTATATGGCCAGTAATAGCATCACTATTCTAATGGCCAGGGCTTACCTGAATGGTAATGGAACATCTGTCTTCACCAGAGAGCACACAGATTCCGGGGAACTCCAGTATATATATCCAAGATGATGCCTTGGTGGTGCTACCTTCCTGCAGCCCTCAGATCCCAAGACACACTTCTGTACCATTTATTAGAGCTCTCCTCCCAGTTTACAGATACTGACTCTTTTCTGTTATCCCTATAATGGCAATTTCCATGAAATCCCTATTGTAAGCCAAATAGGTAGCACAATCTCTGCCTAAAGTTAGTACTTGTTGAGTGAAGGGATGAATGTTCCCTTTTAATATGCAATTTCTCTCTTGGTTTAATATGTTAGAAATCCCTACTTCCCTGTTTCTTTTTCCTATTTTAAGAGCTTTGTAGAAAATTAACCTTGATTTCTCTTAGTAGGCCAGCTCACCATCTGGAAGTTGACTTTCATTGAGCAAATTTGTCTCAAACAATGGAAGGAAACTAATTCTCTCTCCAGGGCTTAGACTCTCAAAGAAAATACAGCCAAATTATGTTCCTGGTTTGTTAAAAGGCACATTCCCAGACTTCAACCCCCAAAAGATTTAGAATTAGGAAGTCTTTAAGGAGCACTCCAGGCAATCATTAAACCACTTTAAGATTGAAAACCTATACCCTATCTTCTGAGATTTGCTTAAAGGGGCCTGATAATCCCCGCTTTGTATTGATTGGGAAAGTTTTGCCCTTAGCCACTTCTCTAAAGCTCATACTTGTAGTTGACATTGTTAGACCTGACATTCAGCTGCTATTCTTACTAGAAGTGTAACCATCTATGAATTTCTTACCCATTCTAGGTTTATTTCCATTCCTTTGAAATGAATTACCTCCTATTCTCTCAACACTTAAAGATAGTTACTGGGGTTCCCTGGTGGCGCAGTGGCTGAGAGTCCGCCTGCCGATGCAGGGGACACGGGTTCGTGCCCCGGTCCGGGAAGATCCCACGTGCCGCGGAGCGGCTGGGCCCGTGAGCCATGGCCGCTGAGCCTGCGCGTCCGGAGCCTGTGCTCCGCAACGGGAGAGGCCACAACAGTGAGAGGCCCGCGTACCGCAAAAAAAAAAAAAAAAAAAAAAAGATAGTTACTATTTTCCCCTTTATAAAGACTGAACAGTGTGCTTAACATGTAGAGCACGCAGTAAATGGTAGAAATCATCATAGATTTTGTTTATCATTAGTAGTAACAGTTTATATGGCCTGGCCAGGTAGACATGTGTTATTTGTAGAGGTGCCCGGGACAACCCATCTTGTGAACAAGAGTCTTTCCTTTAGTCGTTATACTGCCCCTGTAGGCTTTAAGTTCTAAGCAGGATCATATAAAATTGCTAAGGGATAAATGGAATAAAGATTCAAATTGTATGTTAAAGTGTAAGAAAGCACTTGGCTTTTTGTGCTATTTGAAGAATTGCTTTGCTGCTTGAGAATGGGGCAGACACACTCATTAAACCCTGTACTGCTTCTCTAACAACCACAGCTATATCCAGGTAGACTATAAAATAGTGGTTCTAAAGGTTCTTTCTAGTGCAACCTGAGTAACTGGAAATAGACTCTAGATCAAATACTTGCAATTATATCTTTTAGAAACCTATGTGGAGTTGGGGCATCTGTGCAAAATAGCGAAGTAAGCCCAGTGATCATGAACTTCTGAAATGATGAGGAAACATCTTCCTGTCTCCTAGCCAAACCCTGCACAGAGTGTTGAATCCTGTCATTCTTACTCCTATGTAGGAAAATCCTCATGGCTTACTTCATTTGGGATTCAGGAGGTGGTAGAAGGCAGCACTCAAATATGCCTTTGGTTTACTTGTATCTAAGAGTCCTTCTTCTCTAGTTAGAAGTGAATCTGTTTAGAGAAAAGAATCTGCTAAAAGTTTTGTCTTTGGAACTTGGAATTAAAACTTTAACATTTAACTTAAGCATTCTGAGACAACTTAGTTAGAAAAGCTTAAATTTTCACAAATGGAAGCAAAAATGGTAGAAGTTATAAATTAGGCTAAATATCAGATCCAAGGAAAAAAGTTAAATGATAAAATGAGATTAAGAATATGGGGCAAGGACCTATGGTCAATTAATCGACAACAAAAGAGGCAAGACTATACATTGGAGAAGAGACAGTCTCTTCAATAAGTGGTGCTGGGAAAACTGGACAGCTACATGTAAAAGAATGAAATCAGGACATTCTCTAACACCATATACAAGGATAAACTCAAAATGGATTAAAGACCTAAATGTAAGACCAGATACTATAAAACTCCTAGAGGAAAACATAGGAAGAACACTCTTTGACATAAAACACAGCAAGATCTTTTTTGATCCACCTCCTAGAGTAATGGAAATAAAAACAAAAATAAACAAATGGGACCTAATTAAACTTAAAAGCTCTTGCACAGCAAAGGAAACCATAAACAAAAGGAAAAGACAACGTACAGAATGGGAGAAAATATTTGCAAACAATGTGATGGACAAGAGATCAATTTCCAAAATACACAAATAGCTCATACAGCTCAATATATTTTTAAAAAAACCAATCAAAAAGTGGGCAGAATATCTAAATAGACATTTCTCCAAAGAAGATACACAGATGACAAACAGGCACATGAAAAAATTCTCAATATCACTAAATATTAGAGAAAGCAAATCAAAACTACAATGAGGTATCACCTCACACCAGTCAGAATGGCCATTATCAAAAAATCTACAAATAATAGATGCTGGAGAGGGTGTGGAGAAAAGGGAACTCTCCTACATTGTTGGTGGGAATGTAAATTGGTGCAGTCACTATGGAGAATAGTATAGAGGTTCCTTAAACTAAAAATAAAGTTGCCATATTATCCAGCAATCCCACTCCTGGGCATACACCTGGAGAAAACTCTAATTTGAAAAGACACATGCTCCCCAATGTTCACTGCAGCACTATTTACAATAGCCAAGACATGGAAGCAACCTAAATGTCTATTGACAGATAAGTGGATAAAGAAGATGTGTTACATATACACAATAGAATATTAACAACCATTAAAAATAATGAAATGCCATTTGTAGCAACATGGATGGACCTGGAGATTATCATACCAAGTGAATTAAGCCAGACAGAGAAAGACAAATATCATATGATATTACTTACATGTGGAATCCAAAAACAAAACAAAGCAAAAAAGATACAAATGAACATATTTACAAAACAGAAATAAACCCACAAAGAAAACAAACTTATGGTTACTAAAGGAGAAAAGGGTGGGGGATGAATTAGGAGTTTGAGATTAATGTATACACATTACTATATGTAAAATAGATAGCCAACAAAGACCTACTGTATAGCACAGGGAACTATATTCAATATTTTGTAATAACCTTTAAGGTAAAAGAATCTGAAATAGAATATATATATATATAACTGAATCACTGTCCTGTACACCTGAAACTAACACAACATTGTAAATCAACTGTACTTCAATTTAAGAAAAATAAATAACCAATTAAAAAAAGAAACACAATGAATCACACATGAAAATATCCACAATTATATGGATAAAGCAGATGATAAGATATACGTACTCTATGATCTTCATTTTGGAAACAAAGTCAATTAACAATGCTTGGGATAAAAAAAAAGACCAGAAGGATAAACACCCGAATTTTAAGAAAGTAATTGCCTCTGGGTGGTGGAATAAAAAGGGTTTAAATATTTTTTCTTAAAAAAAGAAAATAGGGGGCAAGGTATTTTAAGATATTACAGATGAAGTTACGCTAAATATCAGATCCAAGGACAAGGGTTAAATGATGAGATGAGATTAAGAATGGGGGCAAGATACATTAAAACATTATAGATTAGTACAAGTCGCTTAAGATTTAGACTATTGGGAGAACCTTACAGAAACCTGCAACATGTGCTTAGGGATAAAAATATCTAACCAATTTTGAGCCTCTATTATTTACTAGCCACTGCTTTAAATATTTTACATATAATATCTCATTTAATATCAAGAGTATCTATTTGAGATATTTGGGAAACAGCAGTGCAAAGAGGCAAATTCAATTGTAGCCCAACGTCTGTCTTCAGAGACTTGCTGTTCAATAGAATTACATGTGGTGATGGAAACATTTACCATCTGTTCTGTCCAATATGGTAGCCATAAGTCCTATGTGGCTATTAAACACTTGAACGCAGCTACTGTAACTGAGCTAACAGCCACATGTGGCTAGTGGCTTCTGTATTGGACAGTACAGCTCCAGAGACCAAGCTCTTATCCACAATGTCATGGGACCAACTTTTGGCAAATAAGTCTGTGGTACCAGGTAGTGCAATATCCACTTTTGCAATGACACCTGAAATCTAAAAAAGGAGCTGGTCATTAAAAGATGCCAGGAAACAATATTCCAGATTTACAAAAAGGAAATAGCGAGGGAAAAATTAGATATCTAATTTTAGAATTCTCCTTGAGTTCTGTGGACCTGAGAAAAGGTTAAAATGAGATGGAGCTGGGAAGGTTAGCAAAAAACTGTGCAAGCAAACGTTTAGCTACAGTAAAGGGAGTGACTGCTTCCCCTGAGCGTATTCTTCAAGGAGGTCAACTTTCAACTATGTTTTGTTTTGTTTTTTTAGTTTATGTATTATTTAGGGTAACACTGGCTACTGTAACAAATGCCTCAAAAATGTATATTTGTTCAAACACAAAAAAAGTTTATTTTTACTCACCTAAAATCAAAATGAGCAGGCAACTCTATTCCAAGTGATAAAATGGGAGCTTGGCCCCTTCTTTCTTGTGGCTTTGCCACTTTCAGCGAGACTAGTGTATTATATTATGTCATACTCAGGAAGGGAATAAAGAACATCAAGGATCCATAGACTATTTTGTGAGCTATTCCCGGTTGCAGTGAGCATCAGTTCTGCTTAAATAACATGGCCTTGTCACCTGATGACCAGAGTAGTTGGCAAATTTAGGTTAGCAGTAGATCCAAAAAAAGATAAAACAGATTTGATGCACAGCTATACTCTCAGCCACATGCTAGTTGTGACTTAAACCTATGATGAAATATTGGAAGAGGCAGCTTGAAATACACAAGAGAAATATTATTTTGAGACCAAAACATACAAAAGATAATCAACAGATTATACTTATCTTATGTGATCACTCGGCCTTCCAGAATTTCCAGGTGCTCAATTTAATGCTTTTGATATTAGAATTTGGAATTTTAGTACTTGTAGGCCAAGATACTGAAGACACAAGATTAGGACAAAAAGCATGTATTTGGCAATCAATAAGCTGAACCAGACTGGGGCCTGTGAGTGATGCAGAATATGATAAGAGATTAAGAAATAAAGGAGTATGCCAGAGTAACCCTGGAGAACCCGGGCTAGCCATGCTTCTGCACACTTGTTTCACTTACCATCATGCACTCAGGAACATTCTTACAGAACTATTCCCAATGCTTGGATAGTACTTTCCTTTTGGCAGAAGTTATTTATTTTAACAAGATCTTGGAGGACAAATCACCTTAAAATGCTCTTGGGATGTTGAGCAAAGACTCAGCCATAGTCAGAAAGAAATAACAAATGTAAAACAGAGAGTCACGGGTGCTAAGAACTGGGCGAGAGTGGGAATCTTCTCTTTTAATACATACATACAGTAGTAGAGTATAATTGTTAGGAGCAGAGGTTTTATAACCAGAAATTAATTTCACATTTTAGTACAACTATTAACTGTTTAACCTTCGAAATATTAGTCTCAGTTTTCTCATGCATGGAGGAAGAGTAAGAAATCTCCCATATTGTTATTTTGAAGGTTAAATGGGTTAATATGTGTACAACACTGAGATGATTGTATGCCCTATGTCATTATTTTTAGTAGCTTCCGATTATAAGCGAGGGATATCACATCCCAAGAGTTTGAATAAATTACTAAGCTCAAACAGCAGGACCGTTCCAAGTTTTTTGTTGTGAAGCCTAGCTCCTCCTGGGATAGAAGAGATTAAGAGTGTCATGTATGAAAAAAAAAAAGAGTGTCATGTATGACCTGAGACTTGAGTTTGCATCCTGCCTCGTAACCTATAACTGTGTCTAGAAAAGTTAACTTTTTTTTATAGAAGAGATTTTTTAAAAAAATAATTATTTGGCCACACTGGGTCTTCGTTGCTGTGTGTGGGCTTTCTCTAGTTGCAACGAGCGGGGGCTATTGTTCGTTGCCGTGTGTGGGCTTCTCTTGTTGCGGAGCACGGGCTCTAGGCACGCAGGCTTCAGTAGTTGTGGCATGCTGGCTCAGTAGTTGTGGTGCACGGGCTTGGTTGCTCCACGGCATGTGGGATCTTCCCGGACCAGGGCTCAAACCCGTGTCCCCTGCATTGGCAGGCGGATTCTTAACCACTGCACCACCAGGGAAGTCCCTAGAAAAGTTAATTTTTTAACATCTCTAATTCAGTTTTCTCATGTGTAAAATGGGAAGGATAATACTAGCTCATTCCTAAGATTGTTTTGAGGTTGGAATGACATTTTTAGAACACTGTTCTCAAGGCCTGGCACAAAGCCAGCACTCAGTAAATAGCATCCATGATGATGATGATGATGACGACAATGATAATTACATGCTGATCATTCTGCTACTTTGTTCTTATCATGTAAAAACGATTTCCATTAAGTGAAGGATTTAAAATCATTTGAATAAGCAATTCCATTTCTTAATAGGAAAAAAATATATAGTATGATAACATTTTTACTCTGTGCTGACGTTTTAGACCAGGGCTCCCCAACCCCCAGGCTGCAGACCAGTACCGGTCTGTGGCCTGTTAGGAACTGGGCCGCACAGCAGGAAGGGAGTGGCGGGTGAGTGAGGGAAGCTTCACCTGCCGCTCCGCATGCTCGCATTCCACCCGAACCATCCCCCCGTCCTCCCCAGTCTGTGGAAAAATTGTCTTCCATGAAACCGGTCCCTGGCGCCAAAAAGGTTGGGGGCCACTGTTTTAGACTATCTCTTATTATTATAAATGATATTTTTAACAATTCAATTTTATACCACTAAAAGGAAAAGAGGAAATTAAATCAGTATCAGTACATGCTTTAAAGAATAAACATCTAGAAAATCATTTCAGAACACTCTGGTTTTCAACAATTAAGAACTCATTGATAGAAATGTGTTAACATATGACAATTGAGTCCTCACCCATATTTCAGGCACATAATATTTAAATATAATGTATTATACTCCTGACATTTGTTCAGACCACTCATGAACTAGAGCCCATGATTTATTCACAACTGTTGTAACACATTCTGATAATTTATTTGGAAGAAAGCAATCTGCATTAATCATTTATTAATTATTAATAAAATATAAGAACTGCATTAAAGAACTGCTGTTCAAAAATAACCTTTTCTTCCTGAAGCCAAGGACCTATTTAATTTCACCTTGCATTTCGTAAAGATTAATTGCCTTTTCAGGTGTTGTCCTCCAGTTTGACCCTGTAAGGTTTTGGGGCAACACTTTTTACATACAGATAGAAATGTGTCTGAGTTGAATTACACCCCCTAAGAAAGATATGTTGACATCCTTACTCCCAGTAGTTCAGAATGTGAACTTTTTCATAAAGAGAATTGGGGCAGATATAATTATTTAAGTTAAGATGAAGTTATAGAGTAGTGTGGGTCCCTATTCCAATAGGACTGGTGCCCTTATAAGAATTCAGCCCACGTAGAGACACAGGGAGAAGGCCATGTGAATATGGAGGCAGAGATTGGAGTGATGCGTTTACAAGTCAAGGAATGCCAAGGGCCATGACCGGAAGCTATGAGGAAGACATGGAAGCTACTCTCCCACCGAGACTTCACACACACGCACACACACAATCAACCCTGCCAACACCCTGATTTCAGACTTCTAGCCTTCAGAACGGTGAGAGAATACATTTCTGATGTTTTAAACCACCAGTTTGTGCTGCTTTGTTATAGCAGTCCTAGAAAATGAATACACTGTGCTTTTTCTGTTCTTGCCAGTATGCCTGCAAAGGTTTGCAAAGGCTTTACTGAGAAGACTTTTCATGCTGTGGTTAGAAAGCGCTGATTAAAAATTCCCAACTCCTGACATTCAGTAGTTAAGCGTTGCAGTTTGTTTGGTAAATTTATCTGAACCTCTGCATTTTCACCTGTGAAACAGGGCTAATCATATTACCCTTGCAGAATTATATACCTTGATGGTTTACACATTCCCAAACTTGGAGCAATTAGAATAATTGTTCAAGCCCTTTCAAGTGAATATCAGTCAGAAAGGAGCTTAGAGTGGGGAGGATACTGCTGGCTTACATAAGACGGATGTGACTCTAGGGACCTCAGGGGTACATTTGATGAATATCAGTTTGCCAAACTTTTATCAAATTGTGTCATACCTACATCTCACTTATTTACTTAATCTTATGTCTGATAAAAGGAGAGGGAGAGATGGAAGTAAGGAGAAATCCAGATAAAAAAAGAAGAATGGAAGAAGGAAATGAGAAAAAGAACAATTAGAATTGTTCACTCACCTTTGTGACATTCAAGTTAATGTACTGGAAAGAAATTAATATAGAAGATTCTAGATCTGTTTCCTCTTTTTCTCAGGATTCCAGAGCCCTCGTAATATTTACACCTTACTCTGATGACCATGATTTAACACTTTAAACATATAGTGTATGTTTTTCATGAAACCCAGCACCTAACTCCTTCTTTAAAAAAAAAAAAAAGTTTTTTTGTTTCAGTGCTGGAGGGAAAAGTAACTTTGTGGGTTTTGTTGAGTAAAGTGTATCCAATTCTTATCATGAAGAAATTTATGGAATTTTCATAGGAATATGGAGTAGGCAGAAAGGTGACTCTCAAAGATATCCATTCCCTAAATCCTAAAACCTGTGTATATATTACGTTGGTGAAAAGGACTTTGAAAATATAGTTAAGAGTATGGACCTTGAGATGGGGAGATTATCCTTGATCATCATGATGGGCTAAATTTAATCAAATGAATAATTTAAAGTTGAGAAACTTCTGTGGCTGTGGTCAGAGAGATATTTAACAAAAGAAGAAGGGTCAGAGGAGGATGTGACTTGAGAAGAACTTTACCCATTATTGCTGGCTTTGAAAGAGGGAGGAAAAGAGCTATGAGTCAAGTGACACAGTGGCCGCTAGAAGCTGAGAATGGTTCTTAGCTGACAGCCAAGAAAAAAACATGGGTATCAGTCACACAACTGCAAGAAACTGAAATCTGCCAACAGTCCAAGGGGCAGGAAACACATTATCTCCTAGAAACTCCAGAAAGAACACACTCTTGATTTCAGCCCATGCTGGACTACTGACCTAACAGATCTGTACAATAATACATTTGTAATTTTTAAGTCACTAATGTGTAGTAATGTGTTACAGATGTAATAGTAAACTATTACAGTATAATTGACTATGAATGATTATCATATTATGTAGTGATATTAGATCTTTACTGCTTTGTATGATATAATCTACTTCTGTGCATTAACTAATTCAATAAATTTTTATTGAATTTAATAGCACTGAGTGTATCTGTGTGTGTTCCATTGTTTTGGTTTTCTTTTCTGTGTCTGCTACTGTAAAGTGCCTGATTATTTTTGCTTTTCTTCTCTATTCCTTTTTTTTCAAATTCTTTTTATCATTTTCTTCACTTACATCTATGGTTTTCATTTTTCTCCTTTCCATTACCTATTTTCTTTATGAGATTCTCTGCTATCTATACATTCATGGCTTCTAGGTTAGCCCTTACTTCCAATTTTTTTTTCTTTTCTTTCTAATCTTTCCTGAACTTTGTCAGCTCTCTTTCCATGGCTTACTATTTCCTATTATTTTATTTAATAAGTTTTCTAATTTTGATTTATTTTTATTTAGGTCATTATGAAATATAAGGCATTGCCTTGGGCCACTTTTTTTCTTGTATTTCTTCACCTTGCACAGGTCTTTATATAGATTGTTATATATATTTTTTAGATAATATCCTAGTGTTAGATTGAATCACAATCCTTTGTTGTTTCTGTAGAAACTATATGTACTTCTCTTCTGAAAAAGATAAAGTTATAGGAATCCAATTTACCATTCCCCTCCTTGAAAAAAAAACAGTAAAATTATATAAATTTATATAAAACTATATTATATAAAACAATTGCACATCAAAAGGCTGGAGATAAACATGCTAGTTAGTTTGATTATGGTGATCATTTCACAATGTGTACCTATATCAAAACATCACACTGTATATCTTAAATGTATACAATTTTTGTCAATTATACCTCAATATCGTTGAAAAGATTAATTTTTAATGCTGTAGTAGAAATATAATGTTAAATGTCTCATGAATATGTAGTAATAGCCCATGGTCTAATAGGCTGTTTGGAAATAAACAGTATTTTTAACAAGTATTCTCTTTTGAAACTTGTTCAATATCATCTTTTAATAGCGGATGCAAAGGAATTTCACAATACTGCTGAAAATATCTGGGGGCTAGAATTTGCTTAATATTAAACATTAGTCAGTAATAAAAGCATATTAAAATATGTATATTGGCCTTTAGGCAATGAATGATAGTGTAGTGTTCCCTGAGAATCAGGAAACAAACTAAGCCTTGCACTGGCCTCAGTTTACAGACTGAAGTGAGCTTCCAGGCCATGTGTCAGAGAAGGAGAAACCAGGAAGAACCTAGAGAAATCCCTGATATGAACAGATGGAGCAGAAAATCTAGGGAGGCCAGAGTGACTAGAATTTTCAGAAAAGAACACTGGAGGAGTAAAAGATGCACTTAGAGAGAATGGTGGATATTTGCAGAGGGTCTTCTTCAAGTCTTACTGGAAATTGAGCAATAAATGCACGTGTAGAAATTGCCTAGGGCCAGGAGAAGAATAACCTGAAAGTATTAGAGAAAAAAAAAATCCTCGATGCTCACATCTAGCTGGAAATATCTCCTGTTCCTACAAGGCAGAGTGGAATCCCTCGTAAGTGTGATGCATCAGGGAACACACTCAGAAGGGTTTTGGCTCAGAAATGAGGCAAAATTAATCCTAGATTAAATGCTATTCTAGTCTCAATAAAGTTTACAAGCAGTTCCTAATAGGATAAAACTGTTTTCATGTATCTTAACTACATCCCAGATAAAAAGAAAATAATATTTTTAGAAATTTTAAAATATCCACCATACCCGAAAGGTAAAATTTGTAGTGTCTGGAATCTGACGAAAACTTCCAGGTATGCAAAATATCCAAGCAACTGTAACTCTTGAAGAGGAGAAAATTTAATCAATTAAAACTGACCCAAAATGACAGGTTATACATTCAGTAGACAAAGACATTAAACCAACTAACAGAACTATATTTCATATGTTTATGAAAGTAGAAGAAATATTGAAATGGTATGTGGAAACATAAAAGATAAAATGACCCAACAAAACCTCTAAAGATGAAAATTTTAAATCCAAGATGAAAATACAAGGAGTGGTTTAAGGGCAGATGAGACACTGCAGAAAAAGGATTACTGAAATTGAAGGCATAATAATAGAAATTATCTAAAATGGTACACCAAAAATAAAAATGGACAAAAATGAACAGGGCATCAGTGAACTGTGAATTAACCTCAATGGCCTATTATATGTGCAATTAGCATTGCTAAAGAAAAGGAAAGGGAAACAAAAATATTTGCAGAAATAATGGCTGATGAAAACTATAAAACTACAGATTAAAGACACTCGATGAACAAAGAGACATGAAGAAAACTACACAAAAACAAATTGTAAGCATGTTGCTTAACACCAGTGTAAAGAAAAAATCTTATAAAAGCAACCACAGTAAAGAAAGGAACAAAGATAAGAAAAATGGCATACTACTTTCAGGAACAATGCGAGAATAAAAAAGAAAGGGATGGAAGAAGCAACATGTTTAAAGTGCTGAAGGAAAACCCACACGTAAACACCACCTGCCAGCCTAGAATTCTACAGCCAGAGAAAAAAATTTTTTAAATGAAGATAAAATATTTCAGACCTATAGAAATTAAAAGAATCTACTACAAGCAGATCTGCACTACAACAAAAGATAAAGTAAATCCTACAAGAAGAACATATCAGATGGAAATCTGGATACAAGCTAATGAATAAAGAGCATAGAAATGGTAACCAAAATGGGTAAATGCTAAGACTATTTAAATTTATGTAAAAGATAATTAACCCTACAAAGCAAAACTAGTAACACCACATTGTGGTTTGTTAACATATAATGACATGTATGATACATAGCAGAAAACTTGGCAAGGGGTTGCAGAGAAATAGATACATTCTTATAAGGTCTTTGTACTGGCTATGAATTGGTATACTTTGACTAAAAGGTAGATTCTAATCATTTAAATAACTATATTACAAACCCTAAATCAAATACTAAAAGAAAATAAAAAGTGCCTTCTGAAAACTACCTACAGATAACAACATCATACCTTAATAGTTAAGGGCTGAATGCTTTGCTCCTAAGATCAGCGATGAAACAAGATTGAACTCTCTCACCAATTCTTTTCAACACTGTACTCAGATTCTAGTCAGTGAAATACGATATGAAAAAAGAAATGAAAATTATCAAGACTATAAGGGAAGAAATATAACTTGTTTTATTAGCAGAAAGCATAATCTTGTAAAAAGCAACTCCTAAGGAATCTCTAAAAGCAAGTTCTGGGACGAATAAGTGAATTTAGCTACATTATAATACAAAAGAGAAATATACAGAAATCAATTGTATATCCTTATACTGGTAAAGAAATACCAGAAATTTAAAATAAAAAGAACCTTTGCAATTATGTCAAATATATGAAACATTTATCAATAAAACTGACAAACCATGTGCAATTCAACTATATTGAAAACTACAAAGCATTTTTAGAAAAAAACAATTAATGCAGAGATATACCATGTTTACAGATCAGAAGACTCAATATTTATGTCAACCGTCCTTAATTCATTAAGCAGTCAACACAATCTTAATCAAAATCTCAACAATGTTTTTTGAAGAAAATGAAAAACTGATTCTAAAATGCATATGGAAATACAAAGAACCTAGAATATCCAACTGAACTTTGAACAAGAACAACACATTTGGGGGACTTGATATAAAGTGAAGCCATGATATAAAGCGACAGTCAAAAAAAGGTGGTGTTAGTGTCAACATAGAGAGACCAATAGAAATGACGTTTTTTGGGGGGTGATATTGTTTGTTTTAAAGTATTTATCAAGCATCATGGGTAAATTAATCTGATTCCTGGTCATAACAGCATTCTTGGATTTACCTCCATGGTAGACTGTCATAAGTAGCTGTTTCTGTAACCCTGTCTCATGCCTCTGCATTTGTGATACGCATAATATGAACTGTAAAAGTGGGATAACAGAGCACAGTTGTGAAGCAATGGTACATCTGTTATAAAATAATGATGTCACACATCATGAGGGCAGATCAAGAGGTATGATCCTCATGATATGTGAAAAGATATTAACTGTAGAAATGATGTTAATTATTTTCTAAATGTCATTTGTTCAGTGTTGTTCATGCTATATGAGCAAGAAATATCTATTATCTCTCAATGGTTACTGGGACAAATAAATACCATATTGCTGAAATAATTAAATCCTTTAAAGAGGAACACATTTGGTTCTGTTAGGTTTGGTTTTACATATTAAAGTTTGCAATGGGTTAAAAGGTACAGTGATCTGGGAAGTAGGGGCAATGTTGATTCGTGCTTACTAGAATGTGTCTCAGTTCATTTATGTAAAGTATAAATTATAGATATATAAAGAAAGGAAGCCAGAATAAAAAGGCATTATAAGTCAATGCGAGGCTGCATTTATAGAATAGCACTTTAGCACATTGTTTTCACTGAGTTACCACTCAAGATCACCATAAATTCTGATTCATGATGCAAATATTTTATGGCATGTTATCATGCGTCTTTTCTGATATACATATTTAAATCATAGGGCTTATTTAAATCATGTATTTATTTAAATCTTTCATGAGATTATTATGCAGTATCAGCAATGCCGTGAGAAGACTCATTTCCTTGCAGTTTCGCAGTCTCCACTTTTACCAGTTATCAGATATATAAGAAACTACATGAAGAGTTGGAAGGAGAAACACATTTCTTAAGAATGCTGTGTCTCCTGAATCATTTTATTAGTTTTCAATGCTGACTTTACAGCAAACCAGACATGATTAGGAATAGAATTGGGTCATCCCATGGAAGGAAATATTTACTGAGCTCTTACTGTATGCAAGGATCTTTGTTGGATCCTGGGGAGGGGAAAATCATGCTATGAGGATAAGGATATAGCTTTTAAGTTGATGTACAAGTTCCTATCTATACATGAAAAAGTAACTTTTATTACCATAATACTCAGCAGGCATAAAAAGAATGTGTGCACTTATAAAATGTTACTTTGTTTTCTAAAGTATGTTTCATGGACTACTAATCCTAGAAAATGCCCTGACATATATAAAATAATGAACACATGTTTTGATTAAATTATTGGCTGAATGTTTTAAGAAAATGTTCCATTATCAATGTATATCAAATTCTCCCTTTTAGTGATTCGAGGGACATGTATTATTTTAGGACTCTCAGTAATATTTGACAGAATAAGCATATTCATTCAATGATGTTTATCCATTTCATCTTTTTAGGTGTTATGAATATTTTCAATTGTTTTAGGTTAAACAACAAGCAATATGTATATGTTTCATATAACTTATTTTGAGAATTACTATGATTATTTGACTACTATTACAGATGTTAGCACTTTTGCAGTAAAATGGTGGATATACATATTATTGGTGAGTTACAGCTAGGCAGAGGGGGAACTCAAAGATTGTGCCCTGGGAGCAGCTCCACAGGCCCCTTGAAATGTGCCAAACCAGAAGCTTGCCCTTTAAGCTGAAGCTCCTGGACAAGCAAATGGACCTGTTTCTTAGAAAGACGGGAGCTGTGTTTCATTCTGCTATCTGTGCAGTGCCCTGGGGGTGACAGTCTGCCCAGACTCTCTCTTTCTGATTGTTACAGCCCCAAGGGACCCAGGAATGCAAGGCCCCCAGCCTCCAGGCCAGATGACCGAGAAATGTCCCTTGGCTGCACCTACAGAAACTGGGTAACTAGACATGTGTAGAAGCTCCTCCCCAGGAGATACTGGCACTTTGGAATGAGGTGGGGGGAATGCGAAGATGATACCCACAAAAGTAAGAAAAAGAAATAAGGAAAAAAGAAAAAACACTCCAAGTGAAATGAACTCAAAGAGATCCACACCAAGACACATAATAAAACCATCAAAAGCCAAAGATAAGAGATCTTGAAAGCAGCATAAGAGAAACTATTCAATACATACAAAGGATCCTCAATAAGATTATTAGCAGGTTTCTCATCAGAAACTTCGGAGGCCAGAAGGCAGTGAGCTCATATACTCAAATTGCTAAAAGGAAAAAAAAAAAGAAAAACAAAAAAAACCCAAACCCTGTTAACTAAGAGTCCTGTATCTGGCAAAATTATCCTTCACAAGTGAGAGAGAAATTAAGATATTGCCAGATAAAAGCAGAGGGAGTTTGTTACTACTAGATATGTCTTGCAAGAAATGCTCAAGGGAGTCCTGTAGGGTGAAATAAAATGACACTAGACAGTAACTTGAGGCCATATGAAGAAACAAAGACCCCAATACAGATAAATACATAGGCAATTATAAAAGCTAATATTATTGTAACAATGGCTTGTAACTCCACTTCGTATTCTAAGTGATTTAAGAGACTAATGCATTAAAACAATTATTATTTTATATTATTTTGGGGCACACAATGTATAAAGGTATAATTCTGTAATATCAAGAGCAAGGTGGGCATGGAGCTGTAAAGAGCAAAGTTCTTGTATAATATTGAACTTGAGCTGGTTGAAGTTAAGCTGGTATAAATTCAAATTAGAGTATGCTAAATGTAACCTCCAAGGTATCCACAAAGAAAATAACTTATAGAATATAAACAAAAGGGAATGAGAAAGGAATTTAAACATTTCAGTACCAAAAAAAAAAAAAATCAGCTGATCACCTGAACACTAAGGAAGACAGTAATGCAAGAAGTGAAGAACGAAGCTATAAAACATATAGAAAACAAGATGATAGAAGTCCCTCCTTACCAGTAATCATGCTTAAGTGTAAATGAATTAAACTCTCCAATCAAAAGATTGTCAAAATGGATGAAAACACATGATCTAACTATATGCTGTTCTCTCCACAAGAGGCTCACTTTAGATCAAAATGCACTAATAGATTGAAAGTGAAGGAATGGAGAAGAGATATTCCATGCAAATAGTAACCAAAAGACAGCAGGTGTTGTTATACTAACATCAGAAAAAATAGACTTTAAATGAAAAAAGTTTACAAGCGACAAAGTAGGACATTATATATTAATAGAAGTTTGACGTACCTTCTTGCTGTAACCGTTACATTTACATTTCTAGTAACAGACAATCAAAATAAATGAAGCAAAACCTGACAGAATTGAAGAGAGAAATAATGGATAGAGCAAGCAGACAGAAGTAAGGAAATAGATACAATAAACCAACTATATATAATGGACATAGCACACTCTACCCACCAACAATAGCCTACACATTCTTCTCATGTGCACAGGGATATTTTCCAGGTTAGACCATACATACATTAGGCCACAAAGATAATTATCATGCAAAGTATTTTCTCTAACCACAGTGGAATAAAGTTAAAAATCAGTAACAGAAGAAAAACTGGAAAATTCACAAATGCTGAAATTTAACAACACACTCTTAAACAACCAATGGATCAAAGAAGATATCACAAGGTAAATTAGAAACTCCTAAGTCTGAATGAAAACCAAAACAACATACCAAAGCTATAATGCAGCAAAAGCAGTCCCAAGGGGGAAATGTATAGCTACAAACACATTAAAAAAACAGATCTCAAATCAAGAAACTAATTTACAACTTAAGAAACTTGAAACAGAACAAATGAAACCCAAAGCTAAAAGAAGGAAGGAATTAAAGATTAGAGAATAGAAAAATAGACAAAAATAATGAGATTAAAACCTGATTCTTTGAAAATATCAACAAAATTGACAAAAACTTTAGTTAGATGGAATGAAAAAAAAAGACTCAAATTACTAAAATGAAAGTGGGGACATTACTATCAATCCTACAGAAATCAAGAGAATAATTATACTATGAACAATTGTATGCCAACAAATAGGATGACCTACATGAAATGGACAAACTCCTACAAACACAAAAACTTACCAAGACTAAATCAGGAAGAAACAGAAAATCTGAATAGATCTATTACTAGTAAGGAGACTGAGTCAGTAATCAAAAATCTTCCAACAAAGAAAAGCTCCAGATTTCATGGCTTCACTGGTGAATTCTACCAAATATTTAGAGAATTTTTCCAAATAATTGAGGAGGAGGGACCACTTCCTAAGTCATTCTATGAGGCCAACAGTACTCTGATACTGAAGTCAGAGACACTGCAAGCAAAAACAAAGAAACAAACTCAAAACAAAAAACCACCAGACCAATTTCCCTTATGAACATTTATGGGAAAATCCTTAACAAAATAGTAGAAAACTGAATTCACCAGCATATTAAAAGGATACACCCTAGGTGGGATTTATTCCTGAAATGCAAGGATGGTTCAACATAAAATTGATCAACTGAAATACACTGCGTTAACACAACAATATGGAAAACACAAACACAGTCATCAATCGCTCATGAAGAAGCATTTGACAAAATTCAACGCCTTTTCATAAAAAAAAAAAAAACTAGGAAAAGAAGAAAAGTACCTCAACATAATAAAATCCATATGTGTGGAAAAACCCACAGCAAACATTACGCTCAATGGTGAAATACTGAAAGCTTTTCCTTCAAGATCAGGAACAAGACAAGGTTGCCCACTTTTTCCAATTGTAATCAACACAGTAGTGGAAGTTCTAGTCAGAAAAAGAAATGCAGGGGGCTTCCCTGGTGGTGCAGTGGTTGAGAGTCTGCCTGCCAATGCAGGGGACATGGGTTCGTGCCCTGGTCCAGGAGGATCCCACATGTCGTGGAGCGGCTGGGCCTGTGAGCCATGGCGGCTGAGCCTGCGCATCTGGAGCCTGTGCTCTGCAACGGGAGAGGCCACAACAGTGAGAGGCCCACGAACCACAAAAAAAAAAAAAAAAAGAAACACAGCGTCAAAATTGGAAAAGAAGAAGTAAAATTATCTCTGCAGATGATATAATCTTCCATGTAGAAAACCCTAAGTGCTCTGCAACCCAAAACCAAAATGGTCAGAGCTAATAAATGAATTCAGCTAGGTAGGAGGTGAAAAGTTAACACACAAAAACCAGTTGCATTTTTATATACTAACAATAAACAATCTGAAAAGGAAATTATGAAAATTCTATTTACATTAGAATCAAAAATAAAATACCTAGGAATTAACTTAACCAAGGAGGTGAAAGACTTGTACAGTGAAAACTACAAACATTGCTGAAAGAAATTAAAGGAGACATAAATAAATAGAAACATCCTATGTTCATGGATTGGAATACTTCATATATTCAAGATGTCAATACCACCAAATGTTATCTACAGATTCACTGCAATCTCTATCTTCAAAAAAAAATATCATTGGGATTCTGATGTCGAAAATCCAATTCTAAAATTCATATGAAATCTCAAGGGATCCCCATATAGCCAAAATAATCTTGAAAAAGGAGAACAAAGCTGGGGGACTCACACTTCCTGATTTCAAGACTTTTACTACAAAGCTACAATAATCAAAACAGTGTTGTACTAGCATAAAGACATATATATATATATATATATACACAAATTAAATGAGAGCCTAGAATAAACCTTCATATATATGGTCAAGCGATTTTTGACAAGGGTGCCAAGACCATTCAATGGGGGAACAAAAGTCTTTTAAAAAAATGTTGCCAGGAAAACTGGATATCCACATGTAAAAGAATGAAGCTGGACCCTTACCTAATAGCAAGTGCAACAATTAACTCAAAATGGATCAGGGCCTAAATATAAGACCTAAAACTCTACTCTGAAGCTTCTCTATGATTTAACACACCAGTTTTTGATCATCAAGAGCACAGAACTTCTCCTGCCTGTTTGTGTCTCCAATGGTTAGTTTAGTCCCAGATATATTTACACACATTAGTATTCTACATCTACTCAAATCAGCTTTGACTTAACCCATTTATATTTTTAAAAAAACAGAAGAGCAAAACTAAAACAGACTTTATTTCTTTCTGAAATCTGTTGTGTAGCCCTTTTTTTGAATTTAAACATCACAAGTTTGATATAATTGTCAAGGGAACTTCCCCCCCATCTATGGATAATCTTAATTATATTTTCAGCAGGTTCAAATACATCGCTACATTCTCAGAAGGTTTTTCTGCTTGCAATCAGCTACCTTGATGTTCTAATGCTGTTTTAGCCATCTCTTGGCCTCTCAGCTAAGAATGCCTGTCTCAGTTCTGCCTAGAAATCTACTACCATACAATGGAGTATTATTCAGCCTTAAAAAAAGAACGAAATTCTGACATATGCTACAACATGGATTAATCTTGATAACATTACACTAAGTGAAATATGCCAGCCACGAAAAGATGAATACCATATGATTCCACTATATGAGATATTTAGACTAGTCCAAATCATAGAGACAGAAAGTAGAAGGTTGGTTGCCAGGGCAGAGGGGAGGGGGCAATGGCGAGTTATTGTTTAATAGGTACAGAATTTCTGTTTTACAAGATGAAAAGAGTTATGGAGATGGATGGTGTTGATGAAACATTATGTATGTATTTAATGCCACTGAACGGTATACTTAAAAATGGTTAAGACAGTAAATTTCATCACTATAAAAAATTGGAAAAAAAAAAACAAAAATTGATTATCTCACAGTTCTGGAGGTCAGAAGTCCAAAATGGGCCGGCAGCGCTGCATTCCTTCTGGAGGCTCTAGAGGAGAGTCCATTTCTTTGCCTTTTCCAGCTCCTGGAGGCTGTCCATGTTCTTTGGCTTATGGTCACTACAAGCAAATAAACAAGAAAACTCAAAACAAAAAACTACCACACCAATTTCCTTTATGAACATTGATGGGAAAATCCTCAACAAAATTCTAGAAAACTGAATTCAGCAGCATATTAAAAGGATTATACACCCTGACCAAGTGGGATTTATTCATGAAATACAAGGATAGTTCAACATTAAATTGATCAATGTAGTATACCACATTAACAGAGTGAAGGGGAAAGAAAATATGATCATCTAAATTGCTGCTAAAGAATTTGACAAAATTCAACACCTTTTCATGGTAAGAAAAACACTCAAACTAGGAAAAGAAGGAAAGTACTTCAACATAATAAAAGTCGTATGTGTGGAGAAACCCACAACAAACATCATGCTCAATGGTGAAATACTGAAGGTTTTTCCTCTAAGAGCACGAACAAGACAAGGATGCCCACTTTCGCCACTTCTAATCAACATAGTACTGGAAGTTCTAGCCAGAAGTATCAGGCAAGAAAAAGAAATACAGGGCATCAAAAATGGAAAGGAAAAATGATCTCTGCAGATGATATGCTCTTCTATGTAGAAAACCCTAAAGACTCCACAACACAAAACCAAAACTATTAGAGCTAATAAATGAATTCAGCAACATAGCAGGATACAAAGTCAACACACAAAAACCAGTTGCATTTCTATACACTAACAATGAACAATCTGATAAGGAAATTACAAAAATTCCATTTATAATAGCATCAAAAATAAAGTACCTAGGAATTAACTTAACCAAGGAGGTGAAAGACTTGTACAATGAAAACTACAAACATTGCTGAAAGAAATTAGAGACATAAATAAATGGAAACACATCTGATGTTCATGGACTGGAATACTTAATATTGTTAAGATGTCAATACTACCCAATGTTATCTACAGATTCGATGCAATCTCTACCTTCAAAAAACATCATTGGGATTTTAAAATAGAAAATCTCATTTTAAAATTCATATGAGATCTCAAGGGCTCCCCATATAGCCAAAACAATTTTGAAAAAGGAGAACAAAGCTGGGGTACTCACACTTCCTGATTTCAAAACTTACTACAAATCTATGGTATTAGAAACAGTGTGGTACTGGCATAAAGACAGAAAGATAGACTGATTAAATAAAATAGAGAGCCTAGAAATAAACCTTCATATATATGGTCAGGTGATTTTTGACAAGGGTGCCAAGACCATTCAATGGGGGAACAGCAATCTTTTAAAAAATAGTGCTGGGAAAACTGGATATCCACACACAAAAGAATGAAGCTGGACCCTTACCTAGTGCCAAGTATAAAAATTAACTCAAAATGGATCAGGACCTAAATGTAAGACCGAAAACTATACAACCCATAGAAGAAAACAGGAAAAAAGCTTCATGACACTGAATTTGGCAATGATTTCTTGAACGTGACACCAAAGGTATAGGCAACAAAACAGAAAAGATAGAGTGGACTTCATGAATATTAAAAATTTCGTGCATCAAAAGATAATATCAACAGGGTAAAAAGGTAACCTGCAGAATGGAAGAAAATATTTGCTAATCATGTATATAAGGGTTTAAAGTAAAAAGCAAAAATAAACAAATGGGACCTAATTCAACTTAAAAGCTCTTGCACAGCAAAGGAAACCATCAACAAAACAAGACAACCTGGGGCTTCCCTGGTGGCACAGTGGTTGAGAGTCCGCCTGCCGATGCAGGGGACACGGGTTTGTGCCCCCGTCTGGGAAGATCCCACATGACGTGGAGCGGCTCGGTCCGTGAGCCATGGCCACTGAGCCTGCGCGTCTGGAGCCTGTGCTCCGCAATGGGAGAGGCCACAACAGTGAGAGGCCCGCGTACCACAAAAAAAAAAAAAACAAAAAAACCCCCCACAGGACAACCTACTGATTGGGAGAAAATATTTGCAAATTATATGACTGATAAAGGATTAATATCCATCATATATATAAACAGCTCATACAACTCAACATTGATAAAACAAACAACCCAATTAAAAAATGCACAGAAGAACTGAGTAGACATTTTTCCAAAGACGGAATGCATATGACCAACAGGCCCATGAAAAGATGCTCAACATCACTAATCAGGGAAATGCAAATCAAAACCACAATGAGTTATCACCTCACACCTGTCAGGATGGCTATCATTAAAAAGAACATGAACTATAAACGTTGGCAAGGATGTGGAGAAAAGGGAACCCCTGTACACTGTTGGGGGGAATGTAAATTGGTGCAGCCACTATGGAAGACAGTATGGCTGTTTCTCACAAAACTAAAAATAGAACTACCATATGACCCAGCAATTCCACTCCCGGGTATATATATATATATAAAACAAAAACCAAAAACACTAATTCAGAAAGATACATGCACCCCAATGTTCACAGTAGCATTATTTACAATTGCCAAGATATGGAAGCAACCGAAGTGTTCATCAACAGATGAATGGATAAAGATGTGATACACACACACACATACACACACACACACACTGGAATACTACTCAACCATAAAAAAGAACGAAATTTTGCCATTTGCAGCAACATGGATGGAGTTGGAGGGCATTATAAGTGAAATAAGTTAGAGAAAGAAAAACACTGTATGATATCACTTATATGTGGAATCTTAAAAAATACAACAAATCAGTGGTTTACCAACGGGGAGAGAGAAGAAGGAAGTGGCAATACAGGGGTGGGCGAGTGGGAGGTACAAACTATTGGGTGTAAGATAGGCTACAGGGATGTATTGTACAACACAGGGAATATAGCCAATATTTTGTAATAACAATAAATCTAGTACAACTTTTAAAATTGTATAAAAATTTTAAAAATTAAAAAAAAAAATGGGCAAAGGACTTGAATAGATATTTCTCCAAAGAGGATATACACATGGCCAATAAGCACATGAAAAGATGCTCGGTATCACTAATCATTCTAATCAAAACTACAATGATATATCACCTCACACACATTAGAATGGCTACTACTAAAAACAAACAAACATACAACAAACAAACCCCAGAAAACAAGTGTTGGTGAGGATGTGGAGAAATTGGAACCTTTGAGCACTGCTGATGTGAATATTAAAAACTGGTACAGGGACTTCCCTGGTGGCGCAGTGGTTAAGAATCCGCCTGCCAGTGCAGGGGACAAAGGTTCAAGCCCTGGTCTGGGAAGATCCCACATGCCGTGGAGAAACTAAGCCCGTGCACCACAACTACTGAGCCTGCGCTCTAGAGCCCACGATCCACAACTGCTGAACCAGTGTGCCACAACTACTGAAGCCCACATGCCTGGTACCCGTGCTCTAGAACAACAGAAGCCACCGCAATGAGAAGCCCATGCGCTGCAAGGAAGAATAGCCCCTGCTCACCGCAACTAGAGAAAGCTTGAGTGCAGCAATGAAGACCCAACGCAGTCAAAAATAAAATAAATTAAAAAAAAAAAAAACTGATACAGCTGCTGTTGAAAACAGTATGAAGGTTCCTCAAAAAATGTAAGATAGAATTACCATATGATCCAGGAATTCCACTTCTGGATGCATACCCAAAAGAGCTGAGAGCAGGATCTTAAAGAGGTATTAGTACTCCAACGCTTATAGCAGCATTGTTGACAATGGCTAAAACGTACAAGTAACCCAAGTGGTCATTGATAGATGAATGGGTAAACAAAATTTTCTGGTTTAAAATAGTTAGCTTTTTTGTTTTTTGGATTTTTTTACAACACAGCAAAAAAGAATCTACAACTATCAAAATCTGCAAAACACCTGTAGAAAGGAGCTACCTTTTTTGAACTGTTTAATTAAAGCTTCTCTAGGATTACACACCCATTTTTGATCATTAAGAGCATGGAACTTCTCACACCTGTTTGTGTCTCCACGGGCTTTAGACACTTTAGTATTCTACATCTAATCAAATCAGCTTTCATTTAGCCCATTTATATTTTTAAAAAATAGAAAAGTGAAACAAAAACAGATTTAATTTCCTTCTGAAATCTGTTATGTAAACGTTTTGTTGAATTTAAACATCACAAGTTTGATAAAGTTGTCAATGAGGTCTCTCACCCACCCCACAGCCTGTGGAAAATCTTAATTACAGCAGATTCAAATACATCGCTACATTTCAGCTGTTTTTTCTGCTTGGAATCAGCTACCTTGATGTTCTCATACTGTTTTAACCACCTCTTGGCGTCTCAGCTAAGAATGCCTGTCTCAGTTCAGCCTAGAAATCCACCACCATAAAATGGAGTATTATTCATCCTTTAAAAAGAAGGAAATTCTGACATATGCTACAATATGGATGAATCTTAAGAACATTATACTAAGTGAAATATGCCAGCCACAAAAAGACGAATACCATATGATTCCACTATATGAGACATTTAGAGTGGCCCAAATCAGAGACAGAAAGTAGAAGGTTGGTTGCCGGGGCAGAGGGGAGGGGGCAATGGCGAGTTATTGTTTAATTGTTTACGAGATGAAAAGAGTTATGGAGATGGATGGTGTTGATGAAACATTATGCATGTATTTAATGCCACTGAACGGTATACTTAAAAATGGTTAAGACAGTAAATTTTATCACTATAAAATTTTTATCACTATAAAAAAAATTGGAAAAAAAAACAAAAATTGATTATCTCACAGTTCTGGAGGTCAGAAGTCCAAAATGGGCCGGCAGGGCTGCATTCCTTCTGGAGGCTCTAGAGGAGAGTCCATTTCTTTGCCTTTTCCAGCTCCTGGAGGCTGTCCGCGTTCTTTGGCTTATGACGCCTTCCAGCAATGGCGTCACCCCAACCTCTGCTCTGTCAGCACAGCGTCTGCTTTCCTCCGGATTCCTCCGCGCAACTCCTCCACCAACCCTGAACCTCCTGCCTCCTTCTTATAAAGTGCCTTATATTGGACACACCTGATAATCCAGAAGGCTTTCTCTGTCTCGAGAGCCTCAGCTCAATCACACCTGCAAGTCCTTTTGCCATGGAAGGAAACAAATTCACAGGCTCTGAGGACTAGGACGCCGGCGTCTTTGGGAAGCCATTACTCTGTTTACTGCAGTTGCCTAGAGAAATACGTGAGTGTGGGAGGGGGTAGGCGCAAGGGCTTCAATACTGAAAGCAGGGGTAAGCCCACGTCTGACAATAGGGTTGTGGTTGAACAATCGTGCAGACGTTCTATAGAATACTACGCAGCCATAGAAGGAATGAGCTGGATGACATGGAAGGCCGTCCGTGGTGCATTTTTAAATGAGGACAAATTTCAGAAATTCTTAATTCATTTGTTCAACAGATATTTTCAGTGTCTATCATGTTCCTGAAGCTGGAAGTACAGAAGTGAATTAAACAAGAGTTTATACTCTCTTTCTGTATAAAAACTGTATGCAGAAATAGGTGTGTACAGGGAAAAAAGGGTCTAAGCTGGAAAATAAATACTGATATGTTAACAGCCGGTATCTCGGGAGAGGAAGAGCAGGAAGTAAAAGCGGTGAAGGTTTGCCCTTCTTCTTTGGTTGTTTTTATATAGTTTTACCTTTTCAATGAGCATTTAAACTTGCTTGAAGTTGGCTAAAAATTTAAACTGAGGTACCGTTATTAGGAGAAGTTATCTATTATGTCTAACCCCATCTCATAATGACAAAACTGTACCACCTGCAAAACAGAAAGAAGGGAGGGAAGGGAGAGAGTGGAGACAAAGAAACATCCAGCTGATTGGTGTTAACTTGGAGCAGGCAAGGCTTGCGGGGCACTTAGCCAACAAGTGGAGCAAAGTGTCCCTCCCTCCCCGGCGGGAACTGGCAGCTCCTCCGGGTAGGATTCTTTATAAGCTCTCCTGTGGCACCGGCCCTGTGCCTAGTGTACGCAGTAGGTGATCAATGACATATTGTCGACCAGCCGAGTCACCGATGTAAAGGTGTAGATGACACCCAAACAGGAGGGGCAAGCGTCCTGTCAGGGCTCAGCTTCCGCCCCATACGGCAACACCCACACCCACCAGCCTCACTTCCATACCCATTCGTCTCCCCTCATTTCTAACCATTTCAGCTCAAAGTCTGGTCCTTCCCAAGCCCCCAGAACTTCCTGGTTTATTTGAAGCAGAGGTTCTGCAGTTGGAGGAAGTGGGTAGAAATTCCAGGTAACTTATCTCCGCCATGGTGTCCCCAAGATGAACTTGTGGTTTGCTACTTCTTTGCCCTGAACTGCAACCTCTGAGCTGGCCTTTCTGCCTCCTGCATGTGTCTCTGGGGCTGATGCTTCGTGGCTGCGGGGTGCAGGGAAGACAGGAGGGGGTGAGGCGTGGGGCCCAGGGACCCTCAACCCTGGGCAATGTCATCTCAGACTTGTAGACCTAAGTTCCCTTGATAAACATCATCTGAGAATCACACACCTGGCAAACAGGCTGTTCCGGGAACACGGCCCAGGAACAAACAAAACAAGCTTGTGTCTTTTCATTTTGTTCTTGGTTCTTACTGTTCTAGGAAAAAAAAAAAAAGACTGGACTTGAGTAGGCGAGACATTCACATGCTTTACTCAGAAAACAAGGAACCTCTGATTTTCTTGGAGAAACGTTGAGAGCTGTCTTTTCCTTTTAGTGCCCTTAAGCATAGACTGAAACAAGGAAGACATAATTTCAGTTCATTCCAATTGTCCCCTTGAACACCTACTTCATCCTTCCTAGACTGATCGTTGGACAGAATTAAAACTGCTCCCAAAGTGTAGTTTGATTCAGCCTACGGGCCCTCCGTGAAGTGTCCCTGCCGCCTTCCGGCTCTGTCCTCCTCTCCTCCTGGATTCCCCTCAGGCACACCCTGCACGTCCCTGCCCCCAAGCCCTCATACCTGTCCCCTCGGCCTGGAACACAGTCCTCCCATTTCCCTGCCTCCTTCAGGTCCCTTCAGAACCTCAACCGCCACCCCATCCCAGCCCTCCCACCCCAGCCCTGCTTCATTTCTCTCCACAGCACTTGTCACCTTCTAATAGGTCACGTTGTTATTTTGTTCACCGTCTACCCCGTTTCTGATGTAAACTCCACCAAGGCATGGATTTTCATCCATCTGTTCACCGCTGGAAACTCAGTCCTAGATAATGATTGAATCTGAATCTTTATAGAGGAGTTTTGCATTATGTATCCAAAATCTTATAAATACGCTAATGCTTCCACGCAGCTATTCGACATCTAGGAATTTATCCCCGGGAAGTCATCACAGAAGTGTGCAAAGATAGAGTTAGAAATGTTATAAAAGCTAAACACTGGAAATAATAAGAGCTGACATTTAATTAGCACTTACCATGTGCCAGACCATGTTTTAAACATTTTACGCACATGAACGCTTTAAACTCCCGACCACCCTATAACCCACCTATTATTGTCTGGATTTTACAAGTGAGGGAACGGGCAGAGGGACTGAAGAGCACGCAGTCGAGCCAGGATTTGATGGGGTGTGTCTGCCTCGAGTCCATATTCTTAACACCCTATGGGTTACATGAGCTGTGCCTCAGCCACCCTGAGGCATTCGATGCAACCATTTAAAATGATGCTGTAGACAATGAATTTTTTCTGGTGGGGGGACAAGGGACATGAACCCCTGAAATTATATGTAAATTGTGTGATCATACACATTGCTGGGAAGGAGGCAGCTTTATCAGATTCTCAGAGACATCCAAGAACCAGCGTTGTAGAATAATTCTTCTACATACGTAGTTCAGGTGAACGTATCCTGCACATGGGTTATCAACTGTTTAGCACAGTCTTTAAAAAATTTCTTTTTAGTTTCCTTCCTTCCACACAAGCTTTCCTCGTCTTGTCCCTAAACCACATTAACAAGTAGAAAGTCACCAGAGAAGACGCTTTAATGACTTGAAAAGATCTTTGTGAGATACAGTAAAAAGCTCAAATAACTAAATTATATGTTAATAGCTATTATTCCTGGGTGATGGAATTATGAGTGTGTTAAAATTTCTTTTCTGGTCTTATTTGTATTCTGTACACGTTTTGCAAGAACATGAATTACTTTTTGTAACCAAAGAAATTTTTTTTTTTTAAGAAAATGGCACATTTGGGGAAGGTAATTTGGAAGAAGCTATGAAAATTTGAAGCGTACCTGCCCTTTGATCCAGCAATTCCATTTCCAGGAATCTGCTGGACAGAAATTCTTGCCTGTGAGCCCGAATATAAGTCCAGCGACATTCATGAAAGCGTTGTGAAAATTAGTGAACAGCCCACCTCAGAGAAGGTGAGTAAATAAAATAAACAAAATAAAATATTCAATAAGATATAATACCACCATATTAGAAAAACTGTGCAGCTGTTAAAAAAAAGAAAACACGGTAGCTAGATCTCTGACTCTCCCACAAGATGTATTATTTGGTAAAAACAGATGTATAATAAGGTCCAACATACATAAAGGACGAGCGTAAGAGTGTAAAGGCCTTGAAAGGGGTCTGGAAGGAAGCCGCCTGTTTGTTGATGATGGGTACTTGCAGGGAGGCGCTGGGAGCTGGGCAGGGGAGGTAATGGTGAAGGGGACTTCATGTTCTGTTCTGGATTGTCTGAATCTTTTACATATTATTTATGTAACCAAATACAACACACACAGTTAAACTATGAAAGTTCTAAGATTAAAAAAGCCTCCAAACTCCGAAGTGCTTTCCCCCCACCATGCGGCTGCTCAGGGGCTCCACGTCCAAGATGCCAGGAAGTCTCAGGAAGGACCACGATCCTGGTTACTGTCAGGATTGGAAACAGGCTCAGTCACCGGGCAGGGGCAGGTGGTTATGTAAACGGGAGCGCAGACCTACTGCACATTCTTATGCCCTAAGCATGAGCAGCGATCGTGAGGATCTTGGAGCAGCTTGGAAATTAAGTGACAAAAGCCCAGTGGGAAACTACACACAGCGCGCCCAGGGTAAAGGCGGAGGGGCCACATTGTTGGCCAGGTGGGCTTATATCATCTTGGCCAAACCTGTTTCTCCCTGGGGCTTTCTCATCACGGCTCCGAGGCCACAAACCTGCACGTCGTCTGGACCTGCACTTCTCTCCCTCCCCCACATTCTGTCGTCACCGCGTCCTCTGCTCCCTTCACTTCTTTCATCCCCTCGCTGGTCCAGGCAGCTCCGTCTGTCCCTGCATGATCGCAGCAGCCTCCCAAGAGGTCTCCCTGTTCCCAAAGGCCATCCCTCCCGGACCTGTCTGTTCCTGGTCTGTTCCTGCACAGCAGCCAGAATGGTCTCCAAGCTTTTAAAAAGATAACTGGGCTCAGTTGCTTCTCTGTTTCCTCGTTGCTTTTATAATACCTTTGTCCTGATCTCCAAGCGCCTGTAGGATCTGGCCCTCACCAGCAGCTACAAACACTTCTTGCTTCCTTCCCTTCCACTGTGTTCCAGCCGCCCTGGCCTTTCTGTGCTGTTTCCTGCCCGGGGCCTCTGCTCTCGCTGCCTCTGTGAGCCTGGCTACTCCTTACACTCCCAGCCCTCTCGCAGTTTCTCCATCACATTAGTCTGCGTACCTGCTTCCTGGGCCTATGCTTGTCTGAAATCGTCACTTCTTGATTCCCAATCTCTCCCACTGGCCAGCATATATACCCAAGAGTGGGATTGCTGTATCATATGGTAGCTCTATTTTTAGTTTTTTAAGGACCCTCCATACTGTTTTCATAGTAGCTACATCAATTTACATTCCCACCAATGGTGTAGGAGGGTTTCTTTTCTCCACACCATCTCCAGTATTTATTATTTGTAGACATTTTGATGATAGTCATTCTGATGGGTGTGAAGTGATACCTTGTTGTAGTTTTGATTTCCATTTCTCTAATAATTAACAATGTTGAGTACCTTTTCATGTGCCTGTTGGCCATTTGTATGTCTTTGGGAAAATGTCTACTTAGGTCTTCTGTGCATTTTTTGATTGGGTTGTTTGGTTTTTGTTTTGGAGTTATATGAGCTGTTTATATATTTTGGATATTAAACCCTTGGTCGCATCATTTTCAAATATTGTCTCCCATTCAGTAGGTTGTCTTTTCATTTTGTTTATGGCCTCCTTTGCTCTGCAAAAGCACTTAAGTTTGATTAGGTCCCTTGAGCTGCTCTTGCATATTCTTATATGCACTCGTTTGGGTTCCCAAGAAATAGACAACAAGACAGGATTAGACCAGAAAAAGATTTATTGGGGGAGGGAGTAGGAGAAGGTAGAATCTTCACAATAAAATGCAGATCTGACTCCTGTGAAATGAGAGACAGAAGGAAGGTTAATTATGTCAGGAAAAATCTCAGACTGCAGCAACGTTCAAAGAAAGTTTCAGCCAGGTCACAGGGGAGCCCGCAAGCTAAAATCAGTCAATGAAGGAGCTCATCTCACCAGATAACTCCTTAATAATCCCACCATACTCGATATATCATTGGCTTAGAGCAGCCCACATGAAGTGGTGCAGACTTGGTGGAGACTACAGAAGGGTAAAGGCTGGAATCTTCATATCCACAGCAGGATATGTGAGCAGCACATTTTCATGACTGTCATATTATACATAGATCTTCATTTTCTCTGTTTTTTGTTCTTTTATGTCCAGATCCCTAATGTTATTTTTTTAATTATTATACAAAACATGTAGCCATTTTTTAAGGTCCTTCATGAATCTTTCCAAATGGTAGAACATCCAGGGGGCAAAATTGGATGTATTCATAAATATGTGGATTAAATGCATCTTTTTATATACTTCTCATTATCAGATAATATCATTATTACTAGTTTCAATCTTTATGAGTTTGAGGATCATAAAGTGATATTCAGATTTGATTGCAAAGCTATGTTTTCTGACCACTTTTGGCATTGCTTGGGGGAAACAGTGGAAACAGAAACTCCATCCTTAGGGTGGTAGCCTGGGCCCAGGTTTTCCATTCCTTTATGATATAGTGCTTGTCTTTCCCTTTTGCCTGACGAGGCTTAATGCCAGCTTTGCTCTTCAACTCCGCTGACCCCTGCTCTTCCCATTCATTTGTTCATCTGTTTTATCCTGTGCTGAGGCAGTGGTAGGTGAGCATATGGAGGATCTTGCCTTTGGAGGATTGGAAACAGCAGCAACAGCAGGCCTGCTGGTGGGGAATCAGCATCTTGTTTGTTAAAGTAGACCCTCTCTGCACCGAATCAGCCCCAGGCAGAGGGGCCCCACCGGCTGAGAATGTCAGAAAACATGGGGTGTCTCAGACCTTCGTGGAGATTGACATTTTACGAAGAAAAGCAGCCTTTGCCTCGGGGATGTCACTGCAGAGGTGGATGGTTCTTAGTAATTAATTGACTGCTTCACTGAAAGCATCAGGCTGCATCAGGAAGAGTGAATTAGGAAACAAATTTATGTGAGTATAGAGGAAAGTGGAATTATTCTCAGCAAAAATGCTACCACACTGCTAGATCTTCTCCAGAGGAATGAGCCCTTGCTTATACAAGGAAAATCAAAGTCCCTTCCACGCCTCTGTCACTAGCTTTAGAGGTAACCTTGGGCAAAGCCGGGTCTTTGTTTCTTTCAGTGTAAAATCAAGCAGTTGAAAATGAGATCCCTAAGAATCCTCCCAGATTTAGTATTCTGTGGGCCTTGTCAACATCTCCCATCTCTTTCCACCTGATGCCTCTTTTCTGATTCACCTGAATGTAGGGTCATTTGAATGATTTCTCCCGTATCTCTTCACCTGGTATAGTTTTCATAGGTGTATTAATCTGCTCAAGGTGCCATAACAAAACATCAGAGGTTGGGTGGCTTAAATAACAGACATTTATTTCTCAGAGTTCTGGAGGCTGGGAAGTCCAAGATGCCGGCAATGTAGGTGTCAGTCTGCCACCTCCTCTGGGCTTGCGAGTGGCCACCTACTCGTGGTGCCGTCACACTGTGGAACAAGAGGAGGGTCTGGTTTCTTTTCCTCTTACAGAGACACTAATCCTGCCAGATTAGGGCCTCCCTCCTATGATCCTTTATAACAGGGGTCCCCAACCCCCAGGCCGCGGACTGGTAGGGTCTGCGGTCTGGCCTGTTAAGAACCCCGGCACACAGCAGGAGGTGAGAGGCAGGTGAGCGAGCAAAGCTTCATCAGCCGCTCCCCATCACCCGCATTACCGCCTGAACCGTCCCCCACCCCCACCCCCCACCTTCCATAGAAAACTTGCCGTCCACAAAACCGGTCCCCGGTGCCAAAAAGTGTGGAAACTGCTGCTTTGTAACATTAATTATCCCCTAAAGACCTTATGCCAAAGTACAGTCCTATGAGGGACTAGGACTTCAACACTTGAATTTAGCAGGGGACACATATAGCAAGTATGTGATAATTAAGGAGCTGTCGGAAGCAACATTTAAGGTACGTGTGTTCCACTCACCCCTCAAACACCATACTTTTTCATGCTGCTTACCTTCAACATAGTCCATTTCTCTGTCTAAACACTTTCTCCAAAGCTTTTCTTTTCCCTAACTTGTAAATTCCTACTTATCTCTTAAGAGTCAAACAAAACTCCTCTCTGAAAATTTTCTTTAAATTCATCTCCATTTAGTGTCTCTCATATTCTTCCTCTGTTTCCTATATTCCTTTGTATACATTTTACAATAACACTTATTCCATTTTCTTGGGGATAATGCCATCTCCTTACTTTCTCTTCTCTTAATGATTTATTTAAATGTAATGACTGTGACAGTTGAAATAATGCTTCACTCAACTTTCTCTGAAATAGAGGAAGTTTGATTTTTGTTGATTTGGTATGAATAAGCCTGAATTTCAGGGCAAGAGTCATTGTCAACCAGTTAATGTAAATGAATTAAGCTTTTTTTTGTATATGCAAATCATCACCCCCCCAAAACAATTCTGACTAATGCCTGCATTTCTATAGCTGGGTTTTCAGTTGTAGCTGTTAATAGTAATCTGGAAAAAATAGGGTAGTAGAGGCTTTAGATTGTTTTGCTAGGGTTTATTGCCTATCAAACAATTTAGGTTTAGTGTTATTAGTTGGGTTTTCTGAGAGAATTATTTTTACCTATCACTTTTCTTTAGTAATTAAGAATATACTGAGATTAAAACTTTTTTTTGAGTCAGTATTCATAAAATTTTTTTCTTAATTTTAGAAAAAAATGCTTTTTGAAAATGATTAGTGAAAAGTTGTGTTCAGAAATCTTCTGTGAGTTACAAAGATCCCCCATGCATTTAGGGTCCTTTTTTATTTGTAATGCTCAGTTCACTCTTGATCTCTTTCAGCCTTCATAAATTTAGCAGGGGATTTTCTATTTTTTTAGTCTTCTTAAAGAATGGGTTTTAAGTTTAGTTGATCATCTCCTTTGTTTTTTATTTATGTATCTTTATCTTGACCTTCTTTTCTACATTGTCTGGATTCACTCTGTGGTTCTTTATTTTTTTAATAGAATTTTGAGTCTGTGGTGTATGTCTGCTCTTGCTTTTGCCCCCTCGTCCATCTCCACCACATCCCATATGGGACATGGTAGAATTTGGGGTGAAGGGTGGTTATTAACTAAAAGGAAACAGGGGTTTGTCAAGGTAGTGTTGTTACAACACTCCATGAATCCAGTAGAGAAGAGAGCAAATTATTCAACTTTACCATTCATTCATGACCTGAGATTTCCTATGTGTTTTTATTGGAATTTTTTAGGGGGAGTAATTTGCACAGCACCAAATTTACAGATGGAAAAATTGACGTTTAGAAGGCTTAAGAGTTGAGTTCACACAGCTAGGAAATGATGATGCTATGGTTCATACACTGTAAAAGAGAATGTGCTAAAGATGAAAAAATGGAAGCTGATGTGACATAGTGGCATAAGAGACGAGCCGTAAGTCCAGAGACTGAGAAATTAGAAACAGAGTCCCATGAAATAGGTGGTACTACAGGGTCTAAGATAATTGTCTTAAGCAAGATTATAACACCCAAAGCCCCCTGAGGTAAGTACATGGGTCAGTATGAGGTTAGAGTCTTGAAGTATTGCCTAGTTAGTGACACTGAATTACTAAATTGTTTGTGTTTGCCAAAACTGACAGTTCTCTGAATTGTCTTTGTAAGCTGACTTTCTTCAATATTTAAATGTCCAGAGACTAATAATTGGAAAACAAACACAGACAAATATATGTTTGACAGATTGTACTGCTCAGATATATTTGACAACATGTGAGATTAGAGATAGGTTCCTTAGTTTGTGTTCCTAAAATAGCTCTTTGAAATGACATCATCCTTTAAACACCAGAAACACCTTCCTCAGATTTTTTGTGGTTCTAAATATATCTAGCATATATCGAACAGAGAACAGATAGATTTCTAGATTCCACACATTGTATGCATACACACACATACAAACACATACACGCTCACTCACACACACACACACACACACACACAAGTTTCTTGGCCTGGCACAGAAATTTATTTATCGCATGCTCCATTCTCTGCCTTTCTAATGGTTCATGTTATGATATGATATTGTTTCACACACGAATGAATTGAAAGACATTAAGAAGCAATCTGCCTGCTGTGAATTTACCCTTAAATACCTTCTCCTTTCTTATGGTCCATGCATTCGAGCCTCCGTAATGATGTGCCAAGAAAGATTTTTTCACTGCTTGGTATTTACAGTCTGTCTGCATTTTCACTCTACCCAACCCTCAAAGAAAACATTTGGACTTAGTTCAGAGTTCTGAAAGGATATTTGCATTGTAGATTCCCTTATAACATTTGCAGTGAAAGTAACGAGAGACAACTCATTCCCTAATGTCCCATTACTATTTGCGTAAAATTAATTAGAAAAGAATTAATATTGTATATGCTCCACTTATAGACCCAAATACTTTTTTGGAATTGTTGTGATGTCATGTAAACGTGCATAAAGTCATGTTCTTTTCAGAATATCGTCAGCATGACGCAAATATTTATTTCATTTTCATTTGTTTGTATTAACAAAATAGACTTTTTTTTTCTTTTGTGCTTATAAGTTTCTGTGCTTAACCCTATCAAAAAGTCTAGCCATGGTATTTCTTATAAAGAAATAAAGCACATGCATTTGTACATAGGAATCCCTAGATAGACAAATTATACATGGCCCCTGATCTTATAGAGCTTATAATCTAATATGGTATTGAGTAGGTAATTGGAGATAAGAATATTCAGAATATGCTATTCAACTCTATAACCT
Organism: Tursiops truncatus; assembly: GCF_011762595.2. Classification (NCBI taxonomy): domain Eukaryota; kingdom Metazoa; phylum Chordata; class Mammalia; order Artiodactyla; family Delphinidae; genus Tursiops; species Tursiops truncatus. Next base: position 24,717,255 of record NC_047052.1, on the reverse strand, counting down.
ATACTTTTAACCTGGTCTGTGGCAGCATGAGGACTTCCAGAGAAAATAACCTTAAAATTAAGACCTAACAGATGAATAGACTCTTTCTAGCTTCCCTAAAAGAAGGGATGGGCTATGCAGATCAGGCAACTGCAATTGTCAGCCCTGCAGCAGGTGTACTACCCAAATGCCACCTTCACTAAAGAGTGTCATTTGTAAGAGAAGGGACCTTGTGTTTCATGGTTTCCCTAACCTAGTGCAATGAGAAGGTGGAAACATGCTAAAGTTGAGATGGCAGGTTTACCGTGTGAAATTTTTTTTTAATTAATTATTTATTTTTGGCTGTGTTGGGTCTTTGTTGCTGCACACAGGCTTTCTCTAGTTGCGGCGAGCGGGGCTACTCTTCTTTGCGGTGCCTGGGCTTCTCATTGAGGTGGCTTCTCTTGTTGCGGAGCACGAGCTCTAGGTGTGTGAACTTCAGTAGTTGTGGCATGCGGGCTCAGTAGTTGTGGCACACAGGCTCAGTAGTTGTGGCTCGCGGGCTTAGTTGCTCTGCCAAATGTGGGATCTTCCTGGACCAGAGCTCGAACCCATGTCCCCTGCATTGGCAGGCAGATTCTTAACGACTGTGCCACCAGGAAAGCCCGTGAATTTTTTTAATTACACATAAAATTAAGAGCAAGTTACAATATTTCATTATTCATGAAAATGATGAAATAAATGTATTGCGATGGTATAAGGTAGGTCAGTAGGGACTTTGCTTCCCTGTTACACATACTAGTCAGGTGTTTCAATTAAATTAAACATTTATACAGTTGTCCAATGTTTTATTCAAGTAAAAACAACTTGCAATAAAACTGCATATTCCAGAATTTGGAGCAGGTCGAAAGGTTCATAGAAATATATGTATGTTATAGCAGGAGTGAGGGAGAGGACTAGCCCCGAGAAGAGTACAGCAGGTATTTGAGAAATTTCACCTGCTGGCCTGTTTATTAAACTATCCTTCACCAAATTCCATTATCATCACTCTGCTTTGGAAAAATGGGTTTGTTTAGACATCTAGATAATGCTCTTACAAATCTAGAAGTAGCCTTGAAGAATGGACAAGATGTAATAAACTTGGAGATGAAGGATTATCTCAATGTTTAAAATGAGCAGAAAGTCTATTTCACAAAGAATAAACCAGTGACATTACTATGCATCTGTATAATCTGTAAAGTGTCCATTAACAGGGCATTTAAAGGATGCATGACAAAAATTAGGAGTCTTGGATTGCAGGTAACTAATTTCCAACTTGACCAAGTTTTAAACCATAGACAATGCGTAGGCTACTGTATCTGAGAAGAAAGTGGGGGAATTCACAGAATCAAAGCATGAAATGAAGAAACTGGAGCCCCAGGAGCTGCAGTGAAGCAAATATCTCAAAGATTTTAATCTCCAGCTATCTCTCATCATTGTTTGTCTCTTTTTAGCTTGATTCTGTAGACGAACTCTCTCCATATGCCAGAAAAGACGGCTACTCTCCTCCCTAGAGTCCCATCCTCCCAGTTAAATAATCCCAGTGAAAAGAGAAAACATTTTTTCTTTAATCAAATAAATACCAGGAAGGATACAGATTCCATACTTACCTGGGTCACATACCCACTTTGTTGGCCCCATCACAGTTTCCAAGGACATAGAGACAATGTTTCAGGTAGCTTTCAAAGGTTCAAAGATTTCAAAGGCTCAAAAGCATTCAAAGCAAATGTTTTTCAGAAAAAAAAAGTCTACAAAGTGCAATGCAGTATATTAGGCAGTGTGAGGTACTTGCAATTACTGATTTTTTTTTTCTTTAAGATAACCATGTCAGTGTTCTTTAAGGGTGGATGTGCAGTTCATCCTGTACAGGGAACTCAAGTTATCCTCTAACTAACTCCACTTTTGATATTTGTAAAGACACTAGATTATAGGAGGCAACTAGCAATTAATGTCAAAAAATAAAATACAATATCTAGGGACTTCCCTGCTGGCGCAGTGGTTAAGAATCCACCTGCCAGTGCAGGGGACACGGGTTCAAGCCCTAGTCCAGGAAGATCCCACATGTTGCGGAGCAACTAAGCCCATGCACCACAACTACTGAGCCTGCGCTCTACAGCCCACAAGCCACAACTACTGAGCCCATGTGCCACAACTACTGAAGCCTGCAAGCCACAACTACTGAGCCCATGTGCTGCAACTACTGAAGCCCACACCTAGAGCCCATGCTCCGCAACAAGAGAAGCCACCACAATGAGAAGCCCGCACACCACAACAAGGAGTAGCCCCCACTTGCCACAACTAGAGAAAGCCCACCTGCAGCAACAAAAACCCAACACAGCCAAAAATAAATAAATAAAAAATAAATAAAAATTTTAAAATACAATATATAAAATTGAAAAGGAATTTTTAATAGGCTATCGAAAAAATAGTTCCTTCAAAACAAGCTCTAGGCTTGAAATGTTTGTGAAAGTTTCAAACACAGAAGTATTACTATGTTTTATAAATTATATAAGAGATTCTATTTATCTTTATCTCTATCTATCTATAATTGATTTTATGACAAAAATAAAACCACCAAAATACTCTTAGAATGATTTTATATAGTTGTAAAATTGTTAAATCAAACACCAGAAAATTTTTAAGAATCATACTGTCAAAATATTAACCCTATATAATTAAGGGAGATAAATCCAAGAATATAGCACTATTTTAATATCAGCTCATTTATTAATCTATTAGAGCAAGCTGATAGAGCATTGGTTACTAAATGAAATAATTTAACTGAATAATATGATATAATCTATAAGTCAATTGCCCTTCCTCACAAATAGTAATTTTCCCTAGATTTCTTTATAAAAGGATAAATAAGATTAATCTTAAACTAACAGCTAAAATGATACTTAGGTTAATAAAATACATCCTGGGGGGGCTTCCCTGGTGGTGCAGTGGTTGAGAGTCCACCTGCCGATGCAGGGGACACGGGTTCGTGCCCCGGTCCGGGAAGATCCCACATGCCGCAGAGTGGCTAGGCCCCTGAGCCATGGCCACTGGGCCTGCGTGTCTGGAGCCTGTGCTCCGCAATGGGAGAGACCACAACAGTAAGAGGCCCGCGTACCGCAAAAAACAAAAACAAACAAACAAAAAACATCCTGGTATTTCACTGGGTGCAAATAGGTTTCCTTTGATAAACTGATATTTTTCAAATCCTTTTTTCTTGGCAAGGGGTTAAGGCATATCCATGCAATATACAAAAATTAGGGTGTTTCAGGGGACTGAACAAACCCCAGAAACTGAATGCAGTATTTGGGGTACACCTTCACTAAAGCGGCATTATTTTTAAAATAGAGAACAAGAGAAATAATTGTTAGGCTAGCAGACATCCTTAATAGCTTTTTGAAAATTCTAACCATTTCAATGAAATGTAGAATTCGCTTATGAATTGAATTATTTTCCTATTATGAAAAATATTCAGAATATTGATGATATATAAATTAAGAATAATCCTGACAAAAACTGAGTAGCAGAATATGTACAAAAAGTGATTCAAACCATACCAAGGGATATAAAAGAACACCTGAATAGATGGAAAAAACTTGAATCTGTCTGCAGGGGAATATCCAACATCATCATTTTATACGTGTATGTATTAATTTGTGGAAATTCTTCAAAATCTCAATGGTATCTTTGGAAATTTATAAAATGAACAGAAGTATTGAGGGTATTGTGAATAATAAGACTAAAGATTCTTCTCATATTAGCTCTAAGAGCATACTACAAAAGTAAAAATGATTTTAAAAATTTGGACATAATGCATGAAACCAAACTGATCAATGGAACAAAACATATAGGACTTCAGCCTGTTTGGAAGATAAAGAACATTTATTATTTTTAAAGAAGCAGGGGAAGAACTATCATAATCCATGGTAATTTTGATAGATAATCTAATAAATGATACTAAAACATTCTACAAGTTAGGGGAAACTTAGAAATTGTTATATTGTTCTTTCATATTATGTATTTAAAAACGCTTTACCTGATGAAGAGTTTATATGTGAAAAAAGATGACATCTATAAAAACAGATATACAGAGAAGCACACACACATTTGGAAACAACAATACTAACTGATAATAGTTATGATGAAATTCTTAAGAAACATATTTGGGTAGTAAGTTAAACTCTAAAAAATGTCATATTAACAAGAAATCACAAAAATGTAAACATGCAAAAATAACGACAAAGAAATAATGCCCTAATTTGAAGCACTATAAAATTTAATAAAAATGTTGCCAATAGTAAAATAGTGAAAAGCTATTAATGGAAAAGTTTCTAAATGAGTAATAAAAATGGTCAATCAGGGCTTCCCTGGTGACTCAGTGGTTGAGAGTCCGCCTGCTGATGCGGGGGACGTGGGTTCGTGCTCCAGTCCGGGAAGATCCCACATGCCGCGGAGCGGCTGGGCCCGTGAGCCATGGCCGCTGAGCCTGCGCGTACCGAGCCTGTGCTCCGCAACGGGAGAGGCCTCAACAGTGAGAGGCCCGCGTACCGCAAAAAAAAGGTCAGTCAACCTATGAAATACACAATAAACTTCATACTAATACAAATGAAAACAACAATATGCCATTTCTTACGTATTTAACTAGCATCTGATAAATAGCTGGAGATTTTATAGAGAAATAGCCTCACTTACTTCTTGCTGATAGAAGTGTGAATTGATTCCACCTCTCAAGAAATCTCTTTGGCAATGTAAATCAGAGGACTTAAATATTCTAACATTTGACCCAGTACATCTTTATCTAGTAATCCATCAGTGAAGTGATCATAGACATGGACAAATGTTTGATTTTAAGAGCAGATATAGTGCTTAAAAATTGAAATAACAAATGTTTAAGAGGGAATTGGGCAGATAAATTATAATCAGCCTTATAGAATATTTTAAAACAACTTTAAAAATTTAATTTTGAAGCATAAAAGTGACAGATCAAAGCAAAAGTTTTATATCATATACATATAAATATATAAAATATATATGTGATTATTTATAGCACACATTTATCAGAATGTTATCAATGGCCATGTCTGGGCTTTTTGTGTTTTTTGTTGTTCTTTTTTTGTTTTTATTTATTTATTTTTTCTTGAAATACAGTTGATTTACAGTGTTGTGTTAGTTTCAGGTATACAGCAAAAAATATATATATATATTCTTGTTTATATTATTTTCCATATAGGTTATTACAAGATATTGAATATAGTTCCCTGTGCTGTACAGTAGGTCCTTGTTGGTTACATATTTTTTTTAATTTAAAAAGCATATTTATTTATTTTATTTATTCTTTTGGCTGGGTGGGGTCTTTGTTGTGGCACACGGGCTTCTCTCTAGTTGCAGCATGTGGGCTTCTCTCTAGTTTTGGTGTGCAGGCTTCTCTCTAGTTGTGACGTGCGGGTTTTCTCTTGTTGTGGCGCGGGGGCTCCAGGGTGCATGGGTTCTGTAGTTTGCAGCATACGGGCTCTCTCGTTGAGGTGAGTGAGCTCAGCAGTTGAGGCGCGCAGGCTTAGTTGCCCCACGGCATGTGGGATCTTAGTTCCCCAACCGGGGATCAAACACGTGTCCCCTGCATTGGAAGGCGGATTCTTTTTTTTTGATTCAACAGTGTATTTTTTTATTAACATCTTTATTGGAGTATAATTGCTTTACAATGGTGTGTTAGTTTCTGCTTTATAACAAAGTGAATCAGTTATACATATACATATGTCCCCATATCTCTTCCCTCTTGCGTCTCCCTCCCTCCCACCCTCCCTATCCCACCCTTCTAGATGGTCACAAAGCACTGAGCTGATCTCCCTGTGCTATGCGGTTGCTTCCCACTAGCTATCTACTTTACGTTTGGTAGTGTATATATGTCCATGCCACTCTCTCACTTTGTCACAGCTTACCCTTCCCCCTACCCATATCCTCAAGTGCATCCTCTAGTAGGTCTGCGTCTTTATTCCCATCTTGCCCCTAGGTTCTTCATGACCATTTTTTTTTCTTAGATTCCATATATATGTGTTAGCATACGGTATTTGTTTTTCTCTTTCTGACTTACTTCACTCTGTATGACAGACTCTAGGTCCATCTACCTCACTACAAATAACCCAGTTTCGTTCCTCTTTATGGCTGAGTAATATTCCATTATATATATGTGCCACATCTTCTTTATCCATTCATCTGCTGAATGACACTAAATTTGCTTCCATGTCATGGCTATTGTAAATAGAGCTGCAATGAACATTGTAGTACATGACTCCTTTTGAATTATGGTTTTCTCAGGGTATATGCCCAGTAGTGGGACTGCTTGGTCATATGGTAGTTCTATTTTTAGTTTCTTAAGGAACCTCCATACTGTTCTCCATAGTGGCTGTATCAATTTACATTCCCACCAACAGTGCAAGAGGGTTCCCTTTTCTCCACACCCTCTCCAGCATTTATTGTTTGTAGGTTTTTTGATGATGGCCATTCTGACAGGTGTGAGATGATATTGCATTGTAGTTTTGATTTGCATTTCTCTAATGATTAATGATGTTGAGCATTCTTTCATGTGTCTGTAGGCAATCTGTATATCTTCTTTGGAGAAACGTCTATTTAGGTCTTCTGCCCATTTTTGGATTGGGTTGTTTGTTTTTTTGATATTGAGCTGCATGAGCTGCTTGTAAATTTTGGTGATTAATCCTCTGTCAGTTGCTTCATTTGCAAATATTTTCTCCCATTCTGAGGATTGTCTTTTGGTCTTGTTTATGGTTTCCTTTGCTGTGCAAAAGGTTTGAAGTTTCATTAGGTCCCATTTGTTTATTTTTGTTTTTATTTCCATTTCTGTAGGAGGTGGGTCAAAAAGGATCTTGCTGTGATTTATGTCATGGACTGTTCTGCCTATGTTTTCCTCTAAGAGTTTGATAGTGTCTGGCCTTACATTGAGGTCTTGAATCCATTTTGAGCTTATTTTTGTGTATGGTGTTAGGGAGTGTTCTAATTTCATTCTTTTACATGTAGCTGTCCAGTTTTCCCAGCACCACTTATTGAAGAGGCTGTCTTTTCTCCACTCTATCTTCTTGCCTCCTTTATCAAAGATAAGATGACCATATGTGCATGGGTTTTATCTCTGGGCTTTCTATCCTGTTCCATTGATCTATATTTCTGTTTCTGTGCCAGTGCCATACAGTCTTGATTACTATAGCTTTGTAGTATAGTCTGAAGTCAGGGAGCCTGATTCCTCCAGCTCCATTTTTCTTTCTCAAGATTGCTTTGGTATTTGGGGTCTTGGAAGGCGGATTCTTTACCACTGGACCACCAGGGAAGTCTCTCTATTTTATTTATAGTATTGTGTGTAGTTTTATCCCAAGGTTCTAATTTATCCCTCCCTTGCCCCTTCCCCTTTGGTAACCATAAGTTTGTTTTCTATGTCTGTGAGTCTATTTCTGTTTTGTAAATAAGTTCATTTGTGTCAAGTTTTTAGATTCCTGGGCTTTTTGAAGGTAGATTTTTCTTTTTTACTTTTTAGTTTTCTTTTTTTTATTAGTTTTTTACTTTGCCCATTGACTATCAATTTGAGATCCATGACTTTCTGAGTGTCTAGTAGGAGTTTCACTCTCCCTACGAATGCCTTGAAACCTAAATTGCATAGAATTATTTGTTCAACGTATACTCTCTCCTGACATAACAGCACACCTTGCACTAGAAAGAGAAAAAAAAAAAGTTAAAATTTTTTTCCAGTCACCTCTCTCTTTCTTCTATCCATTTAAATGAGTTTTATCTTTGAGTATGAGTTTGAGTGATATTATATGTAATTTATAACATAGATGGATAATGGGAAAGAGAGGAAGAGACAAGAATAGAGAAGCAGGAAGAAATAGAATGAGGTAGAAAAAGATAAAATCTATAAGCTGGAAATTCAAGGAACGTTTTTTATGATGAATCACTGTTTAAGCAAGTGAGTGGCTTGGGCACTGGGGAGTACTGAGATAATTTGAGTGTAAATAAGAAAGTATTGGGTTGGCCAGAAAGTTCGTTTGGTTAGTGACTATGTTGTTCAACAAAGTTCCTCGTGAAAGTGAAAAATGTGTCATTTGTTGGTATTTAAAACCGAATGAACTTTTTGGCCAACCCAACATATGATGAAGTGTTGCTCTGGGATATTTAAATGATTCCCTTGAAAATTCTGTAAGAGATGCAAGTAATATTTGGAATCTTTCTATTATTGCTTTTATTTGATGGACTATTTTTTTAAATACAATACCATGTTGTACAAGTATTAGGATAAATGTGAATCTGTGGTTTATTAAGGTTACAAATATTTATCTGAGGGGAAAATTCTGTATACATTTAATTAGATTTTCCCCAAAAAATCCATGTTATTAGTTGAGAGCAACATGCATGCATATCCATTGTGTTCATAATTAGAAGGAAAACACTTCACAGAATTATTTTCTAGAGCCACTGTCTCAGTGGTGATCACCTCAACCATCTTTTTCGTTTTTAGGGTTTTATTAGGATTGTAATAGAGCATCAGAGTTTTCTTTTCAACTGCATCTAAGGTCTTCTATAGTAATTGAATCAGGGTCCTAACATAAAAAGGACAATATATTCAACTGGAATAATTAAAGCGAGCTTACTGAAAGGGTTCTTTGTAAAAATGTTATTAAGATTATAGGAAATGAACAAAGTGTGTTGAATTACCTGGGTTTAGATATAGTAGGAGGTATTGCCATTCTGAGACCTGAGGTTTAAGGAGGAGAAGTTATTGGAACCTGGAAAGAGCTATAATTATAGTAGAGATTCCCCAGACAAAGGATGTGGCTTTGGAAAGGATAGTTTATATGCTTCCAAAACTAGATCCAGCATGGAGAGAGCCAAGAGTATAAATACCTCAATCTCTATCTCTTTCTATTCTCCAGTCTCCACACAGTTTCTCCCAATTGATGTCCTCACTGGGACACCAGGGGTCAAGGAGGCCTGTTGTTACAATCCATGTATGTCAGACCTGTGAGACAAGGAAGAATTATGAAGGGCAGAGAGCTGATCTTGAGGAATAAACAATGGATATCCAGAACTTTTGAAACTATTATCTACCAGATAATTCATTATCTCTGTATACAAAGCTGTCATCACAGTATGCACCCAAAATACATAAAGTATAAGAATAACCTGATTGTAAAGATAGTAATGGGGTCTCGTGTCTTGTAAAGTTACTTGTTTCTTCCGTGGAGTCTGAACCTTCTACATGTATTGCTACCTATTCTGAATAGGAGCCTTTGAACTCTGGGGAATTAAAGGACAATCTTTGTCTTTTCATTTATTTTATTTTATTTTATCTTATTTTTATTTTTATTATGTTTACCATCTTACAGTGTGCTGCATTAAATTGAAAGATGTCTTTTTGGAATAACCTAGAATTATATTCAAATTCTAGGTCCACTGTTACCCAGGGTGTAATGACTATTTAACTAACTTAGCTTATACCAAAACAACAACAACAAAAAAAAGTCCTCTTTCTAAACTAGGACTATTGATACTAACTCCAAAAATAATTTTTGAGGGTTATATAGGCAATTTATAAAGGGTGCATATCACTATACTTGCCACGTGATACTAACAAAATATTAGTTTGAGGTTCACCGTATTCCTCTAGCAAACTTCCCCCTTTTTCAAGGCAGTAGGCTCATTTTTTCAATTGAGAAAGACTAAGAATATTCTCTGACTGCCACAGCACTGGAGATTTAATCAAAAACGAATTTCATGCATGAAAACGTTTAGCTTAAATGGAGAACGTTTGCAGACTGGTGTATATAGGTGTATGCGTGTAAGCCTGTATGGTGAGGGGTGTGGGTGGAATCGAGGAAAGGAAGTAAAGCAGCAAGGATAGAAAGCGTTCTCCTTGCCTAATAACATTGAATGAGTAGAACAAAGGAGACTGACTGCTAAGTGAATGAAGCTCTGACTTTTTACAACTGGGACTGTAATTCAAGTTCAAAATGATACCTAATTGTCAAACTGGGACTCTGGTTGAGGCAATATCTAAGCCACCCATGGAGAACGTTTGAATTGACTGCTATGGATAAACAAGACATGATTTTCTTAGCTGAGGGCCTAAAATTCGAAATTTTGTAAAACGAAACAAAACAACAACTAAAAATCTCATGGATTTAGTCTCTGAATTCGGAGCATACTTCTGACCAAGGCCATCATCGCCAACTGCTGCATGGTTGACTTTACATCTGCCTTGACAATTTTTCTGTCAATTAAATTAGAGAAATTTAGGGTACATACACATATAGTTGCATTCCATCCACCAGAAGCACTCTTAGGTGCCTAGACATTCTAAAATGTCTGTTTATGATGTACTACTCCAAGCATAAAAAGTTTTCAAATGTTGAGTTGTGATCCGTTACAAAAGCCATGAATGTTAATAGCTCAGAAAATACCTCTGTAAAAACTATGTGGCATTTTTCCCCTCCCACACCCTCACCTGGTTGCAGAATTATCCTAATGCAACATAATATCATCTGATAATAATTATCTGATAATGTTTCTATGTATATAAAAAAAGGGAGGTACATTCCATTTAATTGAAAGCATATCTCTGCATGCAGGGTAGGAGACATTAAATGAGGCCCCTTATAAAGCACCTGGCATATCACAGAGAAAGAATAAATGATAAACTGCTCACCGTATCCACGCATCCTGCAGTGACACTTTAGCCTTTGCTGGTCTTCATTTTCTCTAATAAAAAATAAGGACAATAGTTTCTGTGCCACACTGGTAGTGAAAAATTTGATTGAAAAGATGTCAAATACCTGGTAGAGTGTCTTGACTGTAGTAGTATTCAAAAAAATCCTCAACATGACATAAATCTGAGTCTTTAAATAAAATATGAGTAAGTTAATGAGCTATCGGTATAAATATATACAGGCATTGCTCCGAGTTACAAACACCAATCTGAGAATACTTGATTCTGAAAGAGTTATCTGTCAACAGTCATTTATTTAAGGAGCCATTAATTCCTATTAAAATTAATCTAAAACTGACAATGTTTCTATTCCTGGAAAAATAAGCCCAGCCTCATTGTGGTGATTTGATAGTATGCATTCATACTTACATTCTATAGATAACTGAAAGCTCTGTCACTGCATTAATAACATTAAAAAAAAAAATCCTAAAGCAATCTGGCCCTCAGTAGCAAATGCAACATCAGCCACTTCCAACTGTTCAGAAAACAGCACTAATTGAAAAGGTTCAGATCATCCATGGATTGTGTCAAACAGCATCTCCTACACATCTGTGCCTGGAAGGGTACTGATTTTGTGTAAAAAAGCAAATTCAAGATTAAAAAAATACAAAATATTGGTTACAGTATCATATAAATCCATGTTCTACCATAAGAACATGGCAATGAAATCTTGTCTTCCAAGAGACTACAGCAAGTTCTGACATTGTATTAAGTATCCCCCCAAAATAAGTTTGCATGCATATCAAAACTGAATATATATTGCCTTATATTTTGTAAGAAAATTTTTTAACTGAATCGTAGTTGATTTACAATATTGTGTTAGTTTCAGGTATACAGCAAAGTGATTCAGTTACATTTTTTTTTCAGATTATTTTCCATCATAGGTTATTATAAAATATTGAATATTGTTCCCTGTGCTCTACAGTAAATCCTTGTTGCTTGGGTATTTTATGTATAGTAGTTTGCATTTGTTAATCCCATACTCCTAAGCTGGACAAAGACAAGTTTTATATGATATCACTTGCATGTAGAATCTAAAACAATAATATGAGTGAATCTGCATACAAAACAGAAACAGACTATTAGACATGGTAAGCAAACTTCTGGTTACCAAAGGGGAAAGGAAGTGAGGAGGGATAAATTAAGAAAGATCTTATTTAGGAAAGAGATATGAGAGAGAGGAGTGTGGCCCTGGGCCTGAAAATCATCTGGAACAAAATCTAATCTAATCTAATATGATATAATATGATATGGTATAGTGATATTATATGCTATATAATGCAGTGGGGTATATTTTTATCTCTTTGATATCTGAAGTGGATCAGTGTAATAAATCAATGGTTTTCAAACTGTATTTTTTTTCTTTTTAAGATAAATGCATCTTTAATTATGAGATTATATGTGAAATGCCATGTCTGTACATCCTACCTCCCCACCCCACTTCTGTGGACACTTCACAGTGCAGCTAGACCTTGGTGGAGAAGCAGAATTTGAATCAAGACTAAACCACGCTAAATTATGTACACTTAGCCAAACTAAACCAAACCAACACAAAGCATTACATTAGGCAATAAAAAGTATCTAAGTATAATCTGCTAAATAACATGCTGATAAAATATTGGCTCTATTGCTTTGATAATATTTCCAGACTTATCAAAACTTTTGTGAATCCTTGTGAATCGGAGGGATATCTGCTAGATTTTTGACTTGTGAAAAGGTAAGAAACAAAGTTACAAAGAGGGGTGTTTCCTTCACCGTAGATAAGTCTCAGGCCTTCTACCTTAAAGGCCCAGAATCTCCATTTTGAATTTATCTGTGATATAATATATATTATTCTCAGGAGTTCTGATTTCAGTAGAAAGGCTCAAGAAAACTTATGTGCAAATCTAAAGGGCAAAGCAAATGACTCTAAGTATCAAGAATAGTGACTTTTACATTTGCCCTAAGAGCAATATAATCAAGTTAGGCAGAAGCCGGATTCTCAGAACTTGGCTTAAGGAGATTTGTGACATGAGCTGAATGTGCAACAGTGTCAGAATCCTTTAACATGATGCTTATATCCGAACAATGGAGATTTAACTCTTAGGTCAAGCAAACTTGTCCTCCATTCTCTCCCCAGGACAGCGTTCAAATAAAAAACACCCACCTGCTCCTCTACACTGACTATTTATTTCAAGGCTTACAGGAATCCTCTTTGACCGGCATGTCTGATGATTGAGCACCGGAGACCTGTTTGTGAGTGCTTCCTTATTCATGTATTTAGTAAATGCTTCACCTCTGGGATGCAAGCACCAAGGTCTTTCTAAGAGAGAAGGAAAGATGGTGAATCAGTGACCAGTTATACTAAATCTTTCTTTGAGGCAAAACAATGTAGTGGAAAACCTTGGACTTAGGAGTCAAACTTACCTAGATGCTAACCCTTAGTCCTCATGTATTAGGAACTTGTCAAATATCGGCTGAGTCTCAATTTTCTCAGGTGTATTTACTTCATGTAATGATCATGAGTACAAAGTATCTAGAACCCAATAGGTGTTCCATCTACATTTAAATTTATTTATTTTATTTACTTATTTTTGGCTGCATTGGGTCTTCATTGCTGTGCATGGGCTTTCTCTAGTTGCAGAGAGAGGGGGGCTACTCTTCATTGTGGTGCACGGGCTTCTCATTGTGGTGGTTTCTCTCGTTGCAGAGCACAGGCTCTCGGTGCAGGGTTCAGTAGTTGTGGCTCGTAGGATCTAGAGTGCAGGCTCAGTAGTTGTGGCACACGGGATTACTTGCTCCGCGGCACGTGGGCTCGTCCCTGACCAGGTTTTGAACCCGTGTCCCCTGCATTGGCAGGCGGATTCTTAACCACTGCACCACCAGGGAAGCCGTCCATCTACATTTATGTTCCTTCTGTTCTTTTCCTCTTGCCCTTAAAACACTTAAAGTAAAACTGGGACAATAAACTCAAATATGTGTTTGGAGAGTTACATGATTCTCTTGCAAAGAAGTCCATCAAAGAACAGAAATGACACTATCTCTCAAAAGTCTAAGGACACCCAAGTGATTATTTTCTCTCTTCTAAACCTTTGCCAAATCATAATACTAGTGGTTTAGCAGGTTACCAATATTTTTGGTACAGGCATCTTTTCATCACATGTTCTTCTGCTCCTATATGTAATTTTTGTTTCTTCTCCTCCCAATTGTTTTATCTTTCTTTCCCAGAGCAAATATGTCCAAATTTCTCTCTTCTCTGGTGAAGTTGTAAAACTACTCCTTACATTCTGCTTGTCAAAAAATTAAAGTTAAATATTAGTGGAGTGCCTCATTTATTCATTAAACTTAAAATCAGTGCCTTGGCTGAGCTGGTCTTTAATGACAATGGTAACTTTCATTATTTAGAAATCACGGCTGATGTGTGTATTGTTTAGTCTATAACTAGTGTTTCTTACAGTTTACAGCTGACACAGTGAGGAAAGAATGCAGAAACTTCCTTTGGCATTTGCTAATGAGAGGAAAAAGGAAGATTGAAGGGTGTTTCAACCTTTGCTTGGAAATCAAATGTGTGATGACCAAGGTATTACAAGTAAAATTACAGCAACATATGTTCTAAGTATTAATTATCTAATATCTATTAACAATTATCTATTAATTTGGGGAAGACTTAGTTGTGAATACCCATTATTAACCAGGCATAATAATAGGTATTTTACCCAAGGAAAAAGAACTAACATTTGCTAAGTGTTTGCTAGATCCTAGAGACCAGGCTACTTTTTATGTATACATTTTATTTAATCCACTAATCCCCAGAATGTAAAACCTTCTCTTTTGTAAATGAAAAAATAGTTACAGAAGATTTACAGACAAAGCAAGGAAGTAGAAGAGGCAGGGATTAAATGGGTCTGAATAACTCCCCAAATTTTATCCTTTCAAAAATAACAAGTTAGTACCATCAGGAGAATAAAAATCCTATTAACAACTTGGGAATCATTGAAACCGCATTCTTAGACTTATTATATAATTAACTTTTCTTTTCCAAATGTAGTTTCTATATTGAAGGGAATGTAATATACAAATTATTGTAAAGGTTCTTGCAAGTAGTTCAAAATATCAAACACATTAAGAACCATTCCAATTATTTTTGTTTTTATT